>NC_137676.1:36568049-36703049 GCF_963989245.1 Nansenia antarctica
AGAAAGTGGAGAATCTCGGGTTCTGTTGCCAAATAGCGGAGTGGACTGTGATTGAACATCTATTTGTTTCATTGTATTGCTTATGATTATAACTACAACTAGCTATATGCCATTTGTTGTCCTTGAAGTGACTTGAGCTGAAGTGCAGCACCGGAAGTAGAGCCGAGTGTACTGTGTGTGCACACATATGCTTATCTGATCCGGTTGCGAAGATATTTCGAACTGCGCCTTGTTAGGGTTAGGGGTATTACATAATGCGATGTTATTACATATTGAAAATGACTTTTTATTACATTTTGGGATTTTGTTACATAATGTGCAGTTATTACATAATGAGGCTTAACTCATTGACTGCCAAAGACGCCAATTGGCGTCTTATAGAATAGTAATGTTGACTGCCAAAGACGCCAATTGGCGTCTTATAGATTTTTTTTTTTTTTCGCGGGGATCGCGTTATTGACATGTTCTACACCTAGCGAGTGAATTTCAGACTTGGGTGTAATGTATTTCGGTCCCAGATGGGGGCAGTAGTTCGATAAAAGCCTGGAGAAGGAAGTGGCTTGCTGTGGGTTGTAGTAATGGCGAAACGGATCAGGGTATGTGCCAAACGCGGCGCGGAGCATTGCGGAGCATCGCGGAGCAGCGCGGCCATCGCGCGACTCTTCAAACAGTTCAGAGTCGGATGATACAGAAAAAGTGCAGCAAAAAAAAAAAAAGTTATGCAGAAAAAGCTCGTTTTCTCTGTTTATTGGTCAAAATCAGGTGTTTTTGCTGAAACCACCCTATGTTCTACGGCCGATTTCTAAACACTCAAAGAGGCTAGAAACAAACTTTTTCTGATGAAAGAAGAGAGTCTAAAGTTTTGGTAGATATGTTCAATGTTTATGTAGTCCGAAAAGTCAATATTTGGTGGGTCTTCAAAGTTCAGCGAAAATGCCCCAAAAGTCTGGCAGTGTGGAGCTCTCCGCTCTGAACATGGCTGGCAGTCAAAGTTAACACGCCTCTTCCTTCTTTCACTTGGTGACAGTTTCGATCGAGTGGTACGTGACATTTGGGCCGTTTGGGTTCCACCAATGGGAGCACGACAGCCCCCTTGTATTGGACCAATCAATGGTCTTGTCTTGTCTTCAAAAAGGCAGTGCAGCAATTCTGTCAGTCCAAACATATATGCACCAGGCACGTGCCGTGAGCTTTTAGATTGGGTAAGCATAAGATATAGAAATACACATAATTACACATACACGCTATCAGTGAACGCAGTTTCAAGGAAATGACATTTTGATGCCCTACAACCCGCTAATAAACGGTAGGGTCACTTTGTGATCAGATTACCAAAAACAAAAAAAAACAGTTGCCAGTTTCGACTATCCGCTTGTTATGTCTGACGTCAAAAGTGACGTTTAGCCATTTCCGAGTCCAAACCAGAAATTCCCCCCACTAGAGTACCTGTGAACTACAGCGGTAGAATGACAGTTTAATCGTTTTTTAGATTCGGATCTATTCATACAAGAAGGGACACAGCACTTTCCCGTTTTCTCCATATTGTCAGGGTATTTGAGCCTCGGAAAAGCGCTATATAAATATAATTTATTATTATTATTATTTCGGCATTTCGAAGACAGCGCCTCAGCCAACGTTGGACCCGGTGTAAGTACCGGATTTTCCGACCCGCAAGGTTTTTCCGACCCTACCAGATCCGGTCATAGGTTCAGCCCTTTCCGGCCATAGGTAGCGCTATGATTCGCGATGACAACGATGACAACGAAGACCCGTTAGTAGATCTGAAACTGTGTGTTGTGTGTGTGTTTCGCGCGCATCGCGCGTGCGTGTTCAAGTGGTATCTTTGTAATCATGACACGGTAGACATTTCTAAGAATGTATTTCACTATTTCTGAGTTTCACTACTCAGTTATACATTTTCCATAGTTTGCTTCAAATAGCTGTTATGTGATAATAAAGTAATAATAATAATAATAACATATATTTCAACCCTTTGTATATATACACATCTCTGCATTCTCTGTGCCATTATGCTTGTTAATCATTTTAATTCGTTAGAGTAAACTAATAGGTATGAAATGAAAAAAAGATTCATTACCTTTAGCTATGGTTAATGTAATAGGGTCAACCATTACATATCTTCTCCTATTATCTTTTATCACTTTCTCTTCAGAGAATGGTAGAGATGTATTAATTACTATGGCCACACCCCTCTTCTTACCATATGACGCAAGAAATACTTGGTTTACCAAATCCTTTCTCAATGTTTTGTAGTCTTCCTCAATCAGATGTGTTTTTTGTAGTAAAGCAACACGATTTAATGAAATGCATTTATGAATTTATTGTAAATCAATACAGCATGAAACCATATTTACATAAAAATGGATTGACCATACACAAACAAAAACGTATTCATTCACAAATTAGCTGGAATCAAGTAAAAACATTGTGTAGGTTAACCGAAATATAGCATGTGTACATATACATATATATCTTATTTGGGAAATGTTTGGGGCCTGTAGCCACATCTAACCCACGCCCATGGAGAGGATGGACTGACTCAGACAACATGCACGTGTCAAAAGCCCCTCCCTCTGACATGACTCTAACTCTAGCTAGATCCAGACTCTAGCTGGAAGGAATAAGTGAATAAGGCCATCGGTCATCCACCGTTATCATTTGGGGTAATGTGACCAACATGTAGTTCACACTACTGTTCAGATTCAGTTTTATATTTGCGACTGCAAGCACACTAATTAATCAATCACTCTTCCGAACTGGGAGCCTTGAAACTTGCGCACACAGGGATGCCAAGATTGTCCTTGACCTCTAACAAAAATAAATCAATTTTAAGTTCAAATTCCCCAAAAAATATTTCCAGCAATTCTTGACGTTCTTCTTCGTCTTCAATCAGTGTCAATTTAGCCTCTATTACCTCTCTCTGTATTTTGTCCAATTGCAGAAAAGCAGGCTCCTGGACCTTCCCTTACAGCCGGTGGGCATTCTTGTTCATCCACTCCGCTCCCAGGAGGGTGGACTTGCCACGGTCTACAAGACAAAAACAGTTTAAAGTCCTCTTACAGTGGTCCATAGAAACAGTTCTACAGCCAGTGGTGTAGTGGCACCGTTTTCATATAAGGTTATAGTAATATACAGTACTGGTGAAGAGAAACATACCCAAGTTGTCGTCTTCTGTCCTCTTTTTCTTGGCGTCTTCCTCTTGCATTGTTGCGGCATAGCTGTGGTCATTTCTGGCATTGCTGCCCACCACACTGTCAGACCCCTCACACTGAAGGAATAAAATGCATGGTGCAATCACAACTATTGAACTAACAAAAAACACTATTATTTACCATTCAGCAGCATCATGCTGTTCCCTCTTCCGCTTCTTGGGGACCCTGAAAACCGGCTGCAGTGACCCTTGGAGCAACGCTCTGGCCTCATCGGTCCAGTGGGCAAACCTCTGCCCGTGGCTTTGAGTGAGATAGTGACAGAATAAAAAAGTAAGCAAATAACAAATATAACAAATGCGGTTTCGGAAGTTACATTTAAAGTGAAGTCTTACCCCTCAATCTGGAACCGTTCCATTAGAACGATGCACCACCATCTCCTCAGGCGTCCCATATCCCTCTAAAAAAAATTAGAGAAGAAATGTAAAGTCAAAATGGTTCTGTGCGCTTGGGCAATGGGTGTTTCCAGAGATATATATATGCTACAACAGCCAAACCATTATGGTTTAGAATGTTAATGGTAACAGATTTAGTTTCCTCCTTGACTCTCCTCACCGTCGGAGAAGAGAAACACTGACCTCTGTGAACTGAAGTGGAGCGTCAGTGGTGAGACAGAGTGCATACTGTGAAAGGCAAAGATCTGCTTATTAGGTTATGACCATTTCAAATGAACAACATTTTCAATAGAATAGAAAGGAATTTACCATCAATATGAAGACACCACAATCAATCCCTGCGTTTTGGCGAGGGAAACCCTGAAAGAATTGGACAAGGTGTTAATAGCAATATAACAGTTATGTGGTCAAAAGGATAATAAAGACATGTGCAAGTGCATGAGATGCAGGACAAAAGTACCTTGATGTCTCTGCCGTACATGGTTGCCCACTGGCCTGGGGCGATGCGATGAGCTAGATCACTGTCAAAATCCAGCATAAGAGTATTTGTGTCAGACAAATTGACTCTTAACTATATGAAAAATGCTACAATACAAGAACACCTAACAATGTCACCTATGACACAAAATAAATGTCTCTTTTCCCCCAAATATAGCACCAGAACATGGTATATTAATTACTCTTGCAATATGACTTAGTGAAAGAATGACAAGAGAATTCATATTACTGGGTTTCCTTACATTCAACATACTATTGCATGCTTTAAGAAAGATGAATGTTACGATAGCCACTGAACATGGTGTAAACAAAATAACTTGAAAACAGCCTTTGAACGAGGCTTTGAACAAGGCTTCTTGGAACAAGCCGAACATTATAATTCATAGTATCCTGTTACAGACATGTTGTTTGCTAAGAAAATGTGTTATAAATTAAATTGTATTAGTTGACAACCCTGGTCAATAAGCTGTCTTACTGCATTATTAGAATACTATGAATTATGTAGATTTCCCTTATAAGCCACAGAACAGGGCTAACTATTGTCGTTATGTTACAAAACCTAAAGACGCCATGGTAACAGCTGTCGCCAAAACCATCGGGGTTTAGCGAGTCCACCAAAAGCAGCTCCTTTGCTTTAGGTTTGATGATCTGTCAACCATTTACAAAGCAGATAACATTACATGCTCTCCTAAAACAGAAGAGAAATGTACAGCACAAGTTGAGTACATTTTTACTTTGACTGTTGAGAGGATTTGGATTACACTCACACAAAGCAAATAGTGATCCGCTTTTCCTGGCTGTCGACTCCAGGCAGGGATGACGATGGCATCCTTGTGCAGGAGGTCCTTCTAGCATTTTAGAAGTTATTTTGCATTTTTTTAGGCTTGGGTGGTATCTATTTTTTAATTCCTTTTTATCGATTTCCAAATACCATGATATACATCAATACCGCCCAAGCCTATGTCAATGTCAAGCAACATAGGTCACAGGTAAAAGGAACTTACAGGAAGTCCAGCCATTGGGTCCACAGTGTTGGACTTCCACGTTGGGACTACGTATTTTGGATGTCTTTTCCCTATATTGACAGTTTTTCACAAAAAAGAAATGTTGTAATTAATTAGTGCAATATCAAGGGAAAACTGCACTACTTTTTGAAAAAGACGTTACAGGTGTTAATGAATACCGGCATACATCTGCATAATTTATGTTTTAACAAATAACAAAACCTTACATGTTTTTGTGGGGCCTCTTTGATGAATCTGAAACATGCGTTTCCAATCTGCAACAGAGTAATATAAGTAAGTAACTTGTGCCGATAAGTTACTGTGAGGACAAGCAATGACAAGAATTCCAATGTACCTGTTCTGGTTATATATGGCAATTCAACTTTCTATTCTATTCTATATGTACATTGGACTCCATGAGCTGAGGAAGGCCCAAGCTCCAAAAGTCCTCCCGCACCAGGCTGACATTCCCCTCCTTCACAATGATCTCCATTTGAGATCTTTGTGGGTCCAGTACATAATTTAGCTACAAGTAATAGATATAAAACATACTTTAAATCAATAGCAAACATACAAAAGATGATTGCGTATCAAGTAGACATTTATATCTACCAGCATGTCCTGGCTTGGGGTCATAGCGCACAGATACGGAGGGACGACTGGTGGCTCAGGCTCTCTGGACTCTGATGGAGAGGATACAGTATTATGCAAGTATCACATACATACAGTTACTGCACATACACACTTAGTGTGTGTCCTTGTATTAACAATAATAATACCTCTCAAATCAGGCCTGATGAACGGCTTCAGCTGGGCAACGTTCACACCCTGCTTTAGCTGAGGCCCTTTGGTGCTGGACAGCATCACCACACCCTTGGGTGAGATGGAGGATATGATGTGCGGCCCAAACCAATTGGCCTCCAGTCGCCCTCCTTTCCGTCCCTCCTTCCGTTTGTTTGCCCGTAGGACCTCATCCCCAACTTTGAAGTCAAAGGATTTGACCCCCTTTTGTTTCTGGGCCTCGTAGGTCTTTTTCTGCCTTGCCTGGGCAATTTGGATGTTCTGGTAAATCTAAAAAATTGTTATCATTTAATTAATTTTCCCTTGGAACATATTCATATTTTATAGCATATATTGCCATTGTATGCATATTTGTTATTATTAGATATTATTATGCATAAATTGCCATTTTTACATCACCTTTGCATGTAGATCTGTAACTTCGACAGTCTTCGCCTGTACATCCTCCTCTGGCAAATCAACCACAACCACAGCTGAGTCGTCACCCTCCTCAGTCTGTGTTGTGTTGACACCTGGGCTGCGAGGGTGCCGTCCGAACAGTGCCATGTACGGGGTGTACCTGGTTGATCGCTGTAAAACAAAACAAAAGTACAATCAATAGCATTTCACCATCTTTCTATATTGTTTAAATTGTTTTTAAATGTTTGTTTGAATTGTTTGAATTGTTTACATATGCAGTTGTTACACAATAGTAGGCTACCTGCTTAGAGGTGTTGATGCTCATTATGATGCCCCTCAAATGGCCATCCCAGTCGTTCTGTCCCTCCCCACAGTACTTGGCAAGCGCAGTCTTCACGTTGCGGTTTGTGCGCTCGTCCTGTCCATTGGCCTGGGGGTGGTAGGATGACGTGATGCAGTGTTTGACACCCAGAGCCTCAAAAACACCACGGTTGACCTGCAGATGCATTAGTGTATGCAATTAAATTAGATTAAATTACAATTATCAAATGTCACACATCACATACACTGTGTCTTATATACATAACTGTACCTCATTCACAAATTCCCGTCCTTGGTCGGTAATGATCCTCTCTACCAGTCCAAAGTCAAGAAGAATGTTAACTATCTTCCTGGACACCTCATTGGCTGTTTTGGTGTAGAGGGTTTTTGCCACAGCCCACTTGGTGAAGAGGTCGGTTGCAGTCAGAATGTATCTGCAATGAAAAATGCAGATTGTTCTCCATTAGCTACAGCATTGCAGCAGCTATTCCTCATGGGGTCCACCAAAAACTTGCTTCATAACTTTTATTGACTTATCCAATACATGATGTCAGCTTATCTCACTAGCTTTAACCAAAAGGGGTTACACATACTTCTGCCCAACATTCAGTAGCTACCTTTTGCCCTTTGCAGTGGTGGGAAGTGGACCAATGAGATCAATCCCCAGGACACTCCATGCCTCTTTCACTTGGATGGGATGGAGTACAGGTGCAACTGTCTTTATTTTCTCATGATGTTGACAGCGGGGGCACTCATCAACCTTTAAAACAGTGACATTTCAGAGGAAATGATCTAGAATCAGAGAATTCTTGATGTGGTTGAGGCGTCATGTTGGTGGTGGTGGTCAGCTGCTGGGCTTAGTGCCTTAGGTGCAGAACCGCTGTGGTTGAGGGGCCGCGGCCTGTATGATGGTCTGGGTGTTCCAGTGCAGAATCAGATTGTGGTCAGTATGAGAATTACACAAGAGTTGGAGATCTTTGAGTAAAAGATAATTGCTAATGGGCAGTGTATAAATTACAATGTTCACACACACCATGCACTAATAACATCAAAAACTCACCCATTTTGTGACATCCTCCCGCAAGGTGGACCAGTGGTAGGACGCCGTCACCTTCTCCAGCGTTCGGCGTCTCCCTGGATGACCCCCAGTCCCATGGTTGTCGTGGCACTCCTTCAGATCAAATCAAACTTCATTTGTATAGCCCATTTCTCACAAAAATGTGACACAATGTGCTTCACAGAGAGCAAAGAAGATAAAACAACAATAGTGCAGATGAAACAACAATAAAGACACATTTAAAAGGCGAGATTGAATAAGTAGGTTTTGAGGTCTCCAACAATGATACTCTTGTCATAATTGGGAAAGATGATGGACAAGAACTCAAGTCAGATAACAAAGTTACCATCAGGACATCACGAACTCCATCTTTGTTGCACACCACCAAGCGATGTTTGTCCTTGTACTTGTCCTTGTAGTACAACTCCTCACCTGATGCAGCAGGAAAATACAGCATTCATTTAGAAGTGCAAATATAAAGCCACTGGAAACAGGTTTTATGCACACAATAGTTAGCAGATGCTTAATGAGACACTCAATTTTGATACAGGCCTATGCATTTTCGCCATTTTCGCCATTTCAAGCAGTGGCTTCAAGAGTGGATATAACATAGTTATTCACACTGACTTACCTTTCATCAAGTAATTCTTGGACGCCTTTAGAATCCTTGATTTAAGGTTTCCAACCTTGGATATGCCAGGAGGATACATATGATGCATCATGTAAAACTTGAGTGCTGTATGAAACTCCATCTTTGTCACCTGTCTCTCTTTCACCTAAACTCTCTCACGTCGCGCGCGGGTACGCGCGCAACATCCATGTATCTTAAGGTAGCTACAGAGATTAGATCTATAAACAGCCAAAATTACTGATGGGTAAAAATGGCGGTCATCATGTGATCGTAAATCATCGTCGTCAGCGAATCATAGCGCTACCTATGGCCGGAAAGGGCAGAACCTATGACCGGATCTGGTAGGGTCGGAAAAACCTTGCGGGTCGGAAAATCCGGTACTTACACCGGAAACACGTCACGACTTAACAAGCGGATATCAGGGGTGCTCATTGTTCAATCTTTTTTGAACCAAGATATTTTCAAGTAGCCAACCTGCTGAAATCTACAAGTCCAGTTTCAACATCGCAAACGCACACATGCACAACACAGACACACACCGTTTCCATCCTCCATAGTAAACTCACAACACACTTTCTTTTCACACTTTGTCACACAGGCACTTGACATCACATCAAACCATATAAACAAGCACAGATCGCCACCAGCCTCGCCAATCATATAAATCATATAAACCGCTCATACCAGGCTTGCTGCATCCCCTAGCGACTCTCCCGGGCGGCCTTTAGCCAGTAGTTGTGTTTTTCCAGACCAGTCCAGTCTACGAAATCCCTTTAGGTCGCTGACAGTAATGTCCATATTCATAAAATCAAGCAAGTTATCCTTATTGATTATTATTATTTAGATCGTTTGAGCTAGCTGGCATAAGCTATTCTGCCGGGCGAGAGAAAGTAAGGTGAAATGTTAAGTGAACTTGAAAGTGATAAGAGCCAATCAGTAGCTCTTATCGGAATTAAAGACCTACTGATTGGCTATAAGCATGCTTACCCTGGCCACATTAAACAGCGGGCTGAGGCATCGGAAAAAAAATAAAAAAGAAATGTTCACACATTCGAATGTACGCGAGGGAAAGCAGAGAGAGGAGTGCTTATATGCAACGCAATGCAGAGTAGGAAGTGCTTACTCCTGCAGGTGGCGCTAAAAATGCAACGTCAAAATGAATGACTCCTGCTGCCCTGGGACCTAAAATACGACTCTTTTAATGAAAACAAAAAAACAGTTACATGCACTTTTATTTTAATATTTTCACGGTCCTTTTTTATTTTTTCCTTGCGTAAGCACTGCTTACTCTGCTTATATGGACGGCATGTCCCTGATATGCACCTAACAGTAGCTTGGCCACTGTTTTCCAATTCTGGTAAAAACATTTTTTATAATATATGTATAATGTTTTGATTAAATTCCGTCACTCTGTTTTAATATTTTGATCATCTTTATTCGTAGGATTCCCTGCACTGTTAACTCTCCATCTGGGCAGTGAGATGGATGCTTCTGCTTATTCAGTGTCAGAGAGCCAGAGGACACACCTTGGGTCCCCTGATGCAGAGGCAGAAGGACAGAACCACCGGAAGGACAATCTTATTAGGCTCCAGCCACCACCACTACCACCACCTCCCACCCACAGTAGGAACCATCACTCTCCCAACATTAAAGAAGAGTACGACACACCGTGGGATAGGTTCTTACGGGACTACATCACAAACCAAAAGGCCAAAGATGAGATGCTTAGCACAAATGCCTCAGGGCAAGATGCACATGCTCTTAAAGAGAGGCATCGACTCTCTGAAGCACCGAATGACATGGATAGTGACAGTAATGACATGGATAGTGACAGTAATGACATGGATAGTGACAGTAACGCCAGTTCAGAGGTCAAGACTAGAGGTCAAGAGGTCAAGATCGAAGAGCGCTATGGTAGGAATTCCTCTCAACAAAGGCCAACCAAAGGCCGCACTAGTCCAGACCAATCACATCCTGAATGTGAGTCAGGTGGTCATAAGAGCAGCTCAGTGATTGGATTACAGGAACAGCAGAGAAGGACAGCGGCAGGGCAAATCTCTGGGCAAACGAAACATGGTTGTGGTCATGACGACATGCGCCAGTGCTACGTCCAGTGTGGGAAGAAAGTAAACATGGCGGATATTGTGACAATACAGCAGCAAATTAGAAGACGAGAGCAACACCATTGTGCTCCAACTGATCAGTAAGTCACACACATGCTGTGAATCCTGTCCACAAGTATTGTGTTCTTTTTTTATTTTTTTTTATTAGATTTAGATACACAATACATCTAACACTACATTGAATCAACAAAACCTCCACAATACCCACATACAAGAGACAAACAAACATAAATTACACATTATATATATACACATACATACATACGCGTACACATATATACACTATATATGCATATTAATGCACTTACTGTAACGCCAAAGCAAATTCCTATATGTGTATGCATAATGGCAATAAACGTTATCTGAATCTGAATATATACATACATATACACAAAATTCAAAAAAGAAATGGGGGTCAATATGCACCTTTCACAAGCTCATCAGTCAGCACAACACACTAATCTATACACAGACTCGCAACGTCACGTGGCAGGTGGTCAAATAAGGGTTTCCATATTCTAATAAAGAGCTGTTCGTTGCCCTTTACTCTAGCACTCAGTCTTTCCATCGGTAAGATTTTGAAGATCTCGCGATACCATTGAGTGATTGTTGGGGGCTTTTCCATAATCCAGTTGAATAGAATACATCTCCTAGCCAGAACTAGCAATTTCTGGAGAAGCAGAACATTAGACTGATTCAATGGCATATTTCGTTCAGGGAGACTCAGTAGGAAGAGGCCTGGTTTCATTTCAATGCTGCATTTAAAGATGTTATTCAATTATTTGGCGACCAGTGACCAGAATTTTGAAATGGTAGAACATCGCCAGAAGCAGTGGATATAAGTGCCATTTTTCTCCTTACACTTGGAGCAAAGTGGTGATCTGGACTAGTCAAATTTATTAAGGATATATGGAGTTCTATGTTGTCTATGCAACATTTTGTACTGAGTCTCCTTAAATTTATTACAGCAAAAAGTGCTACTGCAAGAAGTAATACATGTAGTCCAGTCTGCCCCTTCATACTTAGATTCCAAGTCCCTCTCCCAAGTAGCTATTACATGGTCTATATTATGTTTGTTACAAGTGTCTAAAAAGTTATAGAAATAAGAAATAAACCCTCTAGGTTGTGAGAACCGGGTAAGACATTCATCTAAAGAGCTCCGTACTGGCCCCCCTGGAGACAGTTTAATATTGGTATCTATGAAATGGCGTACTTGTAAATAAGCAAATAAATGTATATTAGGTATAGCAAACTGAGACTGAACCTGGGTAAATGACATGAGAACCTCGTCCGTGAATAAATCACCTATGACCCTAACTCCCTTCCTATACCATTAATTGAAAACACTACTATTAATACCTGGAGGGAAGGTCTTATTACCAATTATTGGAGTCAGGGAAGAGAAACATCCCTTCGTACCAGTATGGCTTGTAATTTCTCCCCACGCTCTTACTGTGCTATAGATAATGGAATTCTTAATGCTTGATGGTATTTGTTTTCTGTCACCAGTTAGCAAACTTAACAGAGTTACAGGTGAACAACACCATTCATCAATGTGTTTACCCACTCCATTAAGGTAATCTTTTAACCATTCCAACATGATCCCAGCATGACAGGCCAGATTGTAATTGAAAATATTGGGGAGTGCTAAGCCCCCTCTTTCTACAGGTAGCTGGAGTGTTTTCATCTTTAGTCTGGGTTTCTTCCCCTGCCAAATGAACTTGGAGAGGTCCCTTTCAAAGTTCTTGACTGTCTTTTTTGTTATCCATAGTGGAAGCATTTGCATAGGGTACAGCAAGCGTGGGAGGATATTCATTTTAATTAGATTAACTCTACCAATCCATGATATAGGGAGATGTAGCCATCTCTGCATGTCCAATTTTACTTTTTTCAGTACTGTACTTAGATGATTTTTAAATAGATCCTGTGGATTTGGAGACACTGTAATGCCTAGATAAGTAAATCCTTGAGTGGACCACTGAAAAGGAAAATTTTGAATACTAGGTTGATCAGTAGCTCCCCCTAGTGGCATTGCTACAGATTTATTTAAATTGACCTTGTACCCTGACTCAGGACTGAAATAATGAATTACTGACAGGATGGCAGGAACTGATATTTCCGGACTAGAGACATAAAGCAGGATGTCATCAGCAAATAGATTAATCTTGAGTACATACTCAAGTATTGTGTTCAATAATTCACCATAGGGTGCCAGGTGTCAAGTATGCAAATGGGGGTCATTGAATTGATATGATGAATCATACTGCCAGTTACATGACTAATAAGTCGATTTGTAATTGAATTAGCTCAGTTTTTACACATTTCAACAGTAGCTAAACAGTTGGTAATTAAAGGGCAGAACTATAAGCACATCTAATAGATGAATGTCATGTATGATATCGCAGCAAGCTAGCTTGAAAGGGAGCTGCCAGTCAAGTGTGCAAAATCCACGCCCACACAGCCCTCGGAACTGTCTGACCAGGAGGTTGAGCCTAACAAGAAGCTTATTTCCATAGTTTATTTTGTGTTAACATTTTTCCTGGACACAAAATACAATTGGAACCATTTAATGTCTACTTTCCAGACCGTTTAATTATAACAAATGCAATCAGTAATCCATAGATTATTGCATTTGCAGGACGTGTCCTGTCAGTCTAGATGGGAGTTCAGTGAACTGTTTGTCTGTCATTTCTAATCGACCCTGCGTTGTTTGTGCCTCCAGTGTTTCTAGCCGCAGGTCCTCTTCAGCTCATGTAACCATGGTAACCATGTATGAACCAGAATGCACCGAGTCCCCCGGATCTGGCTGTGGTTCTCCATCCCTGAAAAGCCCACAGTGGGGTCCAGAGATGGTGGCAGTGAAGCTGGAGGAAGAAGATGTAGAGGAGTATGGTGTGATGGTAAAAGAAGAGGATGGAGGAGACCAAATGAGAGAGGAGGGAGTGATGGTAAAAGAAGAGGACAGAGGAAGAGTGGAGATGAAAGACAGTGAGATGGATGGTAAGTCTTTGTTATTGGTGAGTGTAATTGCCCTGTTGTAAAATCAGTGCTACCAGTGTATGGAAGCATATAGTGGACTGAATTCAAATGTTAATGCAATTTGAGATTGTAATTGCATGTTCCACTTTTGCACGCATTCTTTCGGTCAATATTCAAAATCAAATGCAATCACAGTGTTTCCTCCAGGATTTTTCATGTTAGTGGCGGGATGGTGTGTTTTCGCATGCACGCGCATGAAACGCGCACTGGCGCTCAAAACAAAGACGTGATTTCACCAAAAACTAAAACTATTTTTTTTTTTAAAGAGAGTCATTAAAGAGGTTAAGTCATTAAAGCCGAGCAGGTGATTTTATATAGAAGGTGATCGAATACCAAGATATCCTACAGCTGCAGCAGAACATGCGGAACGCGCATACAGCACTGAACATCGGTTACCGTATAATATACATGTGACTGACAGATACGCCCAAGACACTGACACACACAGAAAGATCATCAGCTCATCGAATGTGAAGTAAACGAGAGATAATCAGCTCATCGAATATGAAGTACACAAGAGTAGAGTACACATGGAACCGGGAACGCGCATACAGCACTGAACAACATCCGTAGAATATAAACTTGTGACTGACAGTCACATACATACATACACACACACACACACACAATGAAAGATCATCAGCTCATCAATACGAAGTTGGCCTACATGAGAGTACACGCACAAAACCAGCTAACGTTACTCACTAACTGTTTACACAAGTAAAATCACAGTGTGACAGATTCGGTAAACAACCAACAGCAAGGTAATGCATCAGCTGAGTTAACACTGGGAAAGCCGTGAGGTGTCATAGGGCACCAGTGAGTACAAAAAAAAATCTACCTTTGCACTCGATCAAATGTCAGGACCCTCCTTTCGGTGGCCCACTGGTGGTCCGCGAGAGTACTGCAAGTGGGCCGCCAAATCATGGGCAAACATTTTTATTTTTGTTACAAAAACGTTTTAATTTTAAAAAGATAAAAAATCTTGGATTGAACGGCCTTGGTCGTATTGTGTGTGGTGTGTGCCGATATTTCCATCCGAAAAGAAGAAGTCAGCTCGCTTCTTGATTGGCTACATTCCATCCCGGACTCGCGAACAGGGTTGCCAGATGGGATCGACATATTCCACCCTAACCACAGTCTAAAACCGCTAATTCCACCAAAAAAACCTGAGCCCATCTGGCAACCCTAGTCGGGAGTCGGGAGTTGCCCACACACATAAGGATGTTTGGTCGTAAATATTGAGCACATACAGCATTTACGATCTTGGTATTTGATCACCTGCTATATAAAACATCGCCGCTCGGCTTTAATGGTTTAACCGCTATTTATTTTTAAAATGTTTGCCACGCTCCCTCTAGTTTTTGGTCAAATTACGTCGTTGTTTTGAGCGCTTGTGCGCGTTTCTGTAAAGTGGGCCGTGAGTCCTAAAAGGTTGGGAACCGCTGCACTAGGCCATTTTGGCATTATGACGGTTTGTAGCCTGCTGCTGATATCACCACAGTAGTAATATTCATTTATTAAAATATGAACATATAACAATAACTGGGGCTAGTATGACCTACGCATTTAATTGGTCAGCAATTTCTTGCCAAACCATTTCCCTCGCCTTGTTAATTGCGGCAGTATTGCACTATTTTACATCTTATTTTTCCATCTTCATAAAAATCAATAATTCGGAATGCTGCGCAAATGTAGGACCCCTGCAGAGTGGAGTATCTTCATTTCGACTATCGGCTCTTCTGGGCTCTTTATGTCTGCGTGCACGCGCCCATATCGAAGATTTGTAAGCCTGTCTTCTGTGAACACTCATCACACAAGCCTGATCCTCGTTCGAGGAATCACCTGAGGCTTGAATTCCAATCCCGAGTTGCCTGATCGCCGCATTTATTTCAATCGCCGATATACTGAGCCACCTTTAGTGGAACGGCCCCCTGATCTCGCTACAGTTTGAGCGAGTCTGTAACTACTTTTGTTTCAGCCCATTCTTGCCTGTAGACAACTGTACAATCATTCATATTGAGTTTATTCACCCAATAAAGTAAAGATGAATAATACTGCCCTTCACCTTATTATCAGATGTTCAGTTATGATTAGACCTGTGTCGGCAATGATAATAATACACAACAGGCAAGACGGTTGTACCATAGATATACGCAGATTAATATTTGTAATGTTTTTGAACATTAGATAGGCCTAGTTGATTTTGGCAACATTGTACATTGTAGTAGCCAATTGTCCGCTCGCCAACTAAAGCACTTGGTTATAAACATACTAGGCTCTGTTTCTAACAAGTAGACTTCTAACAAAATCACTGTATGGGACAACTCGTTTCTAAAAAGTGAGTTACAATCACTTGATGTAGGCCTAATGGTTGATGGGGGGAGGGTTGATGATGGCTCTCGATCGTTTCCGATCAACAAAGACATCGGGTTTCCCCCGCTCCACCACGTCCCAACGGTGTGTTTCTGTAAACAGAAAATGGTTAAACCTCCTTGTTGCGCCCCGCGGTGGCGTAGCGGTCTAAGCACTAGCCACTAGTGCAAGCTGCCCACCGGGGTCTGGGATCGAATCCCGGTCTCGCCAGACCCGGATATGGCCGAGGCACACAGGGAGCGGCATATTGAGCGGCCGCTCCAGAGGGCGGTATAGGACTATTTCCGGACAAGGATCCGTCGCGCAACAGCGCCCCCGGGGTGCCGGAATAACAATGCTGGGCTCGAGGAGCCAGTCCGCTAGTCTGCCTGGCGATCTCCTCTGGGGCTGCCGGCCACGGGGTCGTGCGGCGGATCCTACGCAATAGGCAGGGGATAATTGGATGCTAGGTTGGGTTCAATTGGATACCAAATTGGGTGAAAAAGGGATAAAATCTAAAAAAATAAAATAAAAATAAAAAACTCCTTGTTGCATAAAAAAAAATCAAGACTCGCTCCTCTCAGGAGACCACTATTTATAAATAATAATCCACAGATAGGCACAGTCACAGTGCTACATGAAAAGATCTAGCCACACATAGGGATGGGACGATTATCGTTTTTATCGTTAATCGCGATAAAAACACCCGTGATAACTTAATCGTGGAGAATTTTAATAATTTGAATAATCGTCATAATCGTATGTTATGAATAAACTGTGTTTAACAAATGTCTGGCGCTATTTTTCAGCCTAGGCTACATTACTTTTGCAGTCAAGTTAGCGACTGTTACTGTAATATAATTGCAATTTCTCACATGAGCCGCGCGCGAATATCCTCACAGAACTTGTCTCGCGCTATTGTTCAGCCTGCATGGGTAACGTTACTGTCAAGTCAGCCTTGTCAGTCAGTCACTAGGTAACGTATGCTAGCCTACTCACCATGGCTGTCAGTCAGTCACTAGGTAACGTATGCTAGCCTCCTCACCATGGCTGGTGAAAAACTTTAGACGGGATACTGTCATTGGCCTTCCTTGTTATTACCAGGCAGTGACAGTCTATGGCTGCAAAAGGCACGGTCGCCCCTAAGCTTTAGCAAATATATTGTGGTTTACTTAATACTGTTCAGCACTTGAGGTTACATTCAATGCATGACTTGTGCTATATAGGCTAAATACAATGATTAAAGCGGCAAGTAGCAAGTGTGCGCATCAAAGGCATTAGGCACGTAACATCCATGCTGTATAAACACATGACAACCGTCCGTTATTTCCCGAACTTTGCCCGAACCCCACGCGAGGACCATCGGAACAACGGCACGCTCCCCGCGGCTGCTATCAGACTGGCCGCGGGAGTGAGTGTTGAGGGAGAGAGGAGACGGCAACCCTCGCTCGCCATAGACTGTATCCCTACTCGTCTCTCCTGAGCTCGGTTGTAACGTGAACCGTGGAATACGGGATATGTTAGATGCTTTACAGTAATTCCCCAAATGACCAGAAAAGGAAGTTAGATTTGTCGCTTGTTGCTTTTGACTAATTAAGTCGCCAAGGGGCTCTGGAAGTTGGCAACACTGGGAGTGCGTTCTTTAAACTTCCTTGGGTACGTTAATGAAAGGTGCTGATTGGCCGAAAAGGAATTGCTCTTTCTTAAGGACCCGGATTATGGCCAGAGATATGTGCCACTAGAATCTGAATTTGAATTACTGACTTAAAATGTCCTAAAAATACAACAAAATCTAAGTTAAAGTGATTAAAGTGTGTTTTATTGGCATTAAAAAAATAAATTAAAAAAACATTTTTATTTTATTTTTTAATTCTCGCGATAATATCGTGGATCGCGATTGACATTTTCTGATCGTCCCACCCCTAGCCACACACCACATATCATACCTCCGCCCTATATGTATTTATCATCATATTTCTCAATATAAAACGGAGGTACGATATATGGCAGATATATGTATGGTCAGGGTTTCCGTTAGAAAAAATTGCCGCCGGACATCGTGTCCGGGAAGATTTCGATTTACCGGCAAACGTGATATATTCCGGTCATCATATTAAAATATAATATAGCTGTTTGTCGCGGTGATTACTGTTGTGTAGCGGCCTATATATGCCATTTAATGTCTATTTCTCATCCGATACGATTAGATGCGAGCTATATAATATATAATAATATAACATGATTCGCATGCGCGCTATGCCATTATGTCCAGCGCTGAACGGGCGCCTCACTGGGAACTGAACAGACAGCATCGATCAATGAACGGACTCCACATTACGTTAACTGAAGTTTGTTAAATTGTTTGGGATTAATGTGAGTTTTCTATTTTCTCTTTCCAGTTTTACCCTTTTTTAATCAATAAAACAACGTCATTTCTATAACCAGGTCTCGCTGGTTGGGAAGGCATTTCGTTTAGTGTTGTTCCGATACCATTTTTTGATCCCGATACCGATACCTGACCGTGCAGTACTTGCCGATACCGAGTACCGATCCGATACCACGGCGTTTGAAAAAACAAAACAAAAAAACATGTTTTTTGAGCCGCATACTCACCTCGATGTAAAATTATTGCTAACACTTAGTCTGGCACTGCTCAAAACCTTTGTAAAACAGGAAAAAATACCAACAGAGTGAATGCTATAGAACTTTTTTTTATTGTCTACCTGGTATGGTGACAAGAAAATCAACCCCTTATAAAACCTGAAATGTGGCTCTCACAGATGCCAATCAGTGCAATAGCCATTTAAGATATAAAACAGTCGTAGTAGTAGTGCAACAGCAAGTGAACATTTACAAACAAAATAACTTTAAGATATAAAACAGTTGTAGTAGTAGTGCAACAGCAAGTAAACATTTACAAACAAAATAACTTTAAGATATAAAACAGTCGTAGTAGTAGTGGGGCTCCTCCTCGACGGTCTGGAACCTTTTGTCGACAGCCGCTAGTAGGGTTGCTTTCATTGTTTTTATCCTGCTGTCCTCCTCGGTCTCTCGGGTCAACAGTCGCTTCAGTACCACCACCGTGGGGACGACTTCAGACGCGATGGAGGTGCTAAAGCTGATTTGTTTCGTAATCTCCTCGAATGGAGCCAGGACGATGTTTACTTTTTCAAGTAAAGCCCACTGGTTGGTACTCAGGGCGTGTTTGTTTTTCAGCATGCGTGTTTGTTTTTCCGCGATAGTGAAAAGCTGCCACGCCATTGGTTGAGAGCAGCTGCTCTGGGCCAATAGCGTTCCAGCAGAGGAGCATGCCTGGGCATGTCTGTGTTAGGAAGGCTGTGTCAGGCTACTATAGCAGACAAGCTGAGAAAAACGCAACGTGCTGCGTTTGAACAAGAGTTTGGTATCGGCATTCGCTAAATCAGCAGCGCGCTCTTTCTTTTTTCTTCGCGTGCACGCGCACGAGCGCTCAAAACAACAACGTAATTTCACCAAAAACTAGAGGGAGCGTGGCAAAAAAAATAAAAATAAATAGCGGTTAAACCATTAACACTAGGAGCGCCACGGGATCGCCATTCATTCCACCGCAATCAGGTGTGAAACAGCACGAGCAGATTTTAACATGGAGAAGAGTGTACTGACGGACAAGGATCGCTGGAGGGCGATGTCACACAAGGCCGTCTGCCATGCTCTTGACACCTTTTTCCCAGAAAGGCGCAGTGATGACGTTTTACATTAGGGTTAGCTGTACGTCTGTACGTGCCCCCCGGAAGCAGGGGCTGAATTTAATCCGCCAACGAAACGATAGATTGAGACTGCGGGAGCTTTACTAACGAATTAAAGTTTATTATAAAAAAATTATAGTAATAAATATTGCAATATTGTGTTTGTATACTGTGTTTGTTTGTCAATATTGTATTGTGATCATATATATGAGCTTCACAGTTATAAAGTCTGTTTATTTGTCATGACGCCGGTCACGTCAGTCACCAGTGGTGTAGTGTAGTTTTTTTCTAGTGGGTATAGCCTACTGTTATCAGGCTCATAGTTCATTTCGCCATAACAATAAATCTGCGCTGCCTGTCTAAGGTTATATATATAATCTAAATATTATATATCTAAAATATCTAAATGACATGTTATAAGGCTGATCTGTACATATAGTGCTGCATTTTGGCATATTTCATGTCGCATTTCCCTCCATTGATGGTAGCCTATATGACGCTATATATATTCATATTGGTTCAAAATTCAAGTGCTTCGTAACACAGACGGGGTGAATTGTATGAATGAAAGTCACGTCCTACACCACTGAAATAAACAAGAATAACTAGTTTCTAAAGAGAGTTCCATTCACTTGATGTAATGGATCATGCGAGGGGGAGCGTAATCTTATTCATGATGATTGCTTGCCGATCAGCAAACAAAGCATTCTACCATCCCCCCTCACCTCCCACCAGAAAGGCTGTACTCAGCCTGGTGAGTAGTTGAGTAGGTTAGTTGTAGGCAGGGCTGGACTGGCCATCTGGCATACCGGGCATTTGCCCGGTGGGCCGCGGTAGTTTTGGGCCGAGCCGACCGGCAAAATAAAAAAATTAAATAAACGTTTTTTTTTTTTAATTTAGTTTTTTTTACCAGCCGGCCCGGCCGAAAGCTACCATCGAACGGCCCATAAATCGAAAGCTACCATTGAACGGCCCATAAATCAGGGACAGCGGCCCATTGGCCAATTTTCTGTACAGACACTGGGCTGGCCCAATCAACAGAGAGAAGGGGGGGGGGGGGGTCAGGGGTCACGCACGCACGCAGCACCAGACCTCCGTCTCAGTTTCGAGGTAGTTTTGGGCCGAGCCTGCCGGCAAAATAAATTTAGTTAGCCTGGATAGTTACTAGATAGATACTAAGAGAGATGGAGCGCAAAAGCACACTAAAACGGAAGGGAGGCTGGGAAAAACTTAGGGAGAAAAACAAAAAGAAACTCGAGGCAGATGCTGCCAAATGTGTAAACATTAGGGACATGTTTGCTGCACCCTCAAGTTTACCACAGCAGCAACAGCAACAGGTTGAAGAGGAGGCTGGCAGGGAGGAGCGGGAGCAGGGTACAGATACAGAGGATAGAGAGGATACAGAAGAAGCGGGGCCGAGTCAGCCTGTAACCGTTGACCCGGTAAGGAAAATATAGGTAGCTGTGTAGGGGTGTAACGGATCGCCCCCCATGGTTCGGCACGCCCCCCATGTGTACCGCGGATCAATTGCAAAATGTAACCAAGTAATAATATTACTTAATATTAGTTAATATCCCTTGTAAATCACAATGTAGAGTTGCCATGAAAAGATAGACGCGACAGTTGCGTGCTTTGTTTTACTCTAAAGCGCAATGATAGGTTGATAATGGAAAAAAAAATCTAGAACAACAAGGCTGCGTTCGTAAATTCGCTCTGGAATCTGATCACTGAGTACACTGGTCTACTTGCACTGGTACCATTGCTTACTGTATGTAGTCGTCTTTGTAGTGGTTTGGGGGAATACTACAGTTTGTCATATGACTGTACAGCACAGTATATAAGACGAGTATATAAGGCAAGTATTTTTGTGCTGGTGGGTGTGGTCCGACCGATTGGGACCACATGGGGCCCAAATGCCAGGGCCTAATTTTTGTCCCAGTCCAGCCCTGGTTGTAGGCTACTCAACTCTCTCTGTTGTGCGGAGCAAAGTAATTGAAGTAGCCTACATTTGATTATGTAATCATCAACTAATATTATATAACGAACGGATATTTATAATAGGCCTACAGTATATAATGTATCTAGTAGATCGCCGACATCATGTTATTTGATGTAGGCTACACATTTCACGGCAAGAGAATTCCGATTTGTGGCAAACACCCAACAATTGTTCGTTCACTAAACATTATAACATGAACACAGTTATAGCACCAGTTCCTAGCACCTAGTTTCCTAGCACCAGGGGAGCCCCCCCTCCCAAATTTCGTTGTTTGGTACCTGTACTATATCAATGACAAATAAAGACCATTCATTCATTCATTCAAACAATGACAGTTACAGTCTCGCTCAAACTGTAGCGAGATTATGAGATTACTAATTGAGAAAAAGAAAAGAAAATACATGAAAGAAAGGAGAGAAAGAGTACAGAATGATAAATCATTCAGAATGTTATTGGTTTTAATATTTCACAATCTGCCAGAATAAGCACGCTCCCTCGCACGCCCAGCCCATCATTTTTGATGCCGCTAATGTGTGTAATGAAAAGTGTGACAATGTTGAAAGACATGATGTCATAATCAAAATATAAAACCTGGTTGGATAAAATAAGATTCTGTTGTGATTGTGTTGAGAGGAGATTGATCGGGACTGCGGGAGTTTTCATTACTAACGAATGATGGTTGATTATTATTATACAAAAATAATAGTAATACATATTGCAATATTGTGTTATCATAGTTATGAGCTTCACAAAGTCTGTTTATTTGTCGTGAACTTCACGCCGGCCGTAACATCAGCAGACAATCGACTGCTGTAAGCTTGTAAGCTTTGAAACCTGCTTGGCAGCTTTGAAACCCGCTTGGCTCCCTCATGAATTGGCAGCTATTGTTTGCTGATGGGAAACGATCAATAAGATTACCCTCCCCTGTGCATCAACCATTAGATCAAGTGATTGTAACTCACTTTAGAAACTAGTTCTTAGCCTACACGTTTATTTGTCAAATACATGCTCTGCATGTTTCTCTAAAATGCATAAAGTTCCTATGAGCAGAGAAGTGGGGAAATTATTAGAGCAATCTGATATGAAGCTTGAGTCAGCTGAGAACGAACTATGGAACAGATTAAATGCTATATATGGAGAGGAGATTGATTGAGACTGCGGGAGCTTTACTAATGAATGAAAGTTGATTATCATTATTAAAAAAGAATAGTAATAAATATTGCAATATTGTGTTATCATAGTTATGAGCTTCACAAAGTCTGTTTATTTGTCGTGAACTTCATGCCGGCCGTAACATCAGCCGACAATCGACTGCTGTAAGCTTGTAAGCTTTGAAACCTGCTTGGCAGCTTTGAAACCCGCTTGGCTCCCTCATGAATTGGCAGCTATTGTTTGCTGATGGGAAACAATCAAGAAACAGTTAGAGAATAAGATTACCCTCAATATCTTATTATCAATTATCAATATACTGGTGGCCTAACATGGTCCAGTGGTCTAGCACCGTGGTCGTGCACACATATGTCGGCCCTTCTTCTCCTTACTTTCCTGTCTGTCTTCACTATATCAGTCCAATAACATGAAAACTATGAGTGGGACTGCCCCACTCAGAAAAAAACATTATACAATAACATTATATACAAAAAAAACAGTATATACAATATTATAAATATCCGTTCGTTATATAATATTCGTTGATGAGTACAGGCATAATCAAACGTAGGTTACTCCAATTACTTTGCTGCAGTAGCTATGCATGCACCACACAACTTGATAAGTACATACTGTGCAGTGTATCATTCATAACTGTACATAGGCTACACATATCATAATATCTTATCACTATTGCATGGAACTTGGGTAAACCCGCTGTGAAAAAAAACCTCAGCTCCAACAAATCTGAAGGGATTGGGAAACATACTGTACAGTTTATCATTTTCATAACTGTCTGTACATATACATATCTTATGTATCACTATTGCTATATATAGCCTATATATAAACACATTATGTTACAAATATCAGTCTTATCCACTGTATCTAATTCAGCACTGAAGCCTGAAGGTTGAGCACAGTGTGTGCCCCCTTGCTACCTCTGCTGATATAAAAGAGAATTGCAGCCTTGGAGAAAAAGATGGCAGCCGAATCCCAAGGCAAATACACAGGCACACACAGAAATACTGCAAAATCGCTTTATACTAACTCGATTTTGAAAATGTAAAGATGCTGGGTGGTAGAACGCACATATCTAGGAAAAGTCATGAAAGGAGGGTCCTGACATTTGATCGAGTGCAATGGTAGATTTTTTTTTGTACTCACTGGTGTTCTACAACACCTCACGGCTTTCCTAGTGTTAAAGCCGAGCGGCGATGTTTTATATAGCAGGTGATCAAATACCAAGATCCTAAATGTTGTATGTGTTCAATATTTACGACCAAACATCCTTATCGAGGGCCGAAGAACATAACCTCCTATCTGAAAAATTCACTTTTTTTTTTTTTTCTTGTAGAATGCTATTTTTTTTAAAAATAGCATTCTACAAGAAAACAACACTGTTATTTTTTAAGGATACCCCTATACAATTCATACAATTGTATAGGGGTATCCTTACAAAATAGCATTCTACAAGAAAACAACACCGTTTTTTGTGTTTTCCCAAAAAAGTAAAATTTTCAGATAGGAGGTTATGTTCTTCGGCCCTCGTTATGTGTGTGGGCAACTCCCGACTCCCGACTAGGGTTGCCAGATGGGCTCGGGTTTTTTGGGTGGAATTAGCGGTTTTAGACTGTGCTTAGGGTGGAAAATGTCTATCCCATTTGGCAACCCTGCTCGCGAGTCCGGGACGGAATGTAGCCAATCAAGAAGCGAGCTGACTTCTTCTTTTCGGATGGAAATTTCGGCGCACACAACACACAATACGATCAAGGCTGTTCAATCCAAGATTTTTTATATTTTTAAAATTAAAACGTTTTTGTAACAAAAAAAATGTAACTAAAAATGTTTTGGCCCATGATTTGGCGGCCCACTTGCAGTACTCTCGCGGACCACAGGTTGGGAACCGCTGTCCTAGATCAATCTCCTCTCCACTTACGTTATATCTACAATGGCATGCATACGTTATTATATATGATATATATATATATATGTTCCTTTTCAGCTGACTCTCTGCTCTGTCCCCGCTTCTCTGGAACTTTATGCATTTTTAGAGGTAGTGTCTTGTCATTTTCTCTTCTTGTGTGACATCGCCATCCAGCGATTTTTGTGCGTCAGTACACACTCCCCCATTATGAAGAGTGGTCGTGTGATTCGACACCTCTTAGCGCTAAAAGTAGGTAAAAAAACGTCGCTGTTCTAGTGTTAAAGAAAACCAATTCTTACCTTTGATGACACCGACATGATCCCTGTTTACCCGTACCTCCGCCGTTCTGTTCGTGATGATTTTAGAGGCAATAGATGATTTTTGCCCTGCGCATTTTGCCCTGTAATTAGACCATGCGACCACACCTCGTGTCTCTTATTGTCCAAATGTTCCCTGAATTTTAGCTGCATGTTTTTCCAGCATGTAAATCCGTTATCAATTAAAATTCGACTCCCCTTCTTTCCCCCTGCCAATACTGTGTCGTTTATGACATTTACCAACGTTTATGCTATGAATAGTTCGAAGCTAGCGTTAGGTGCGAGGCTGCTCGGTTAACCCATTAGCGGGAACATTATTGGTTTCACAAAATAGGCTGATTTAGTTGACCATGAACATCAGACTACATTACGAATGTTCATTAAAATACTTGTATACTGAGCACTGGTATAAGAACATGAACCAGAGAACAGCAGTAAATGCAATAACCCACAGTCGTCGCTGATGATGTTGCATTTTCGATTAGGATACGGGATTAAAGGCACCGGCGATGGGCGAAGAGAGAGAGAGAGGAGAGTGATTTCCTGAAATCCAAATGTCCCGCGAAATTCGGACCAATCACAAAACTGTTTTGCAAACGCGTCGCCTCGCGCCGCGCGCCTGTTGAGAGCGATTGCAGTGCGAACAGAAACGACGAGGTTAATTGCAACATTGTAACATATTGTAATTTACTACACCCTAAATCGTAACGAAATGTAGTTCTGGAAGCGGCCTAAATCTAGCTTCAATCTGCTTTTTTTCTGTTCTCGGTCATAATAACTGAATTAATTAGTGGCGGACAAAATTCATTCATGGCGACCCGCCACGAATTAATGCATATAGAGGAAACACTAAATCATATGATTTGCATTTTCATTTTCATGTAGCTGGTATGCAAGTTCATTCTGAAAAAAATTGTAATGCAATAATGTGATTAGCGTTTGCATGTTCTAGTAAACACATCCGCTTCGTAGCTGACAACATTTAAATGTTGACCATTTCATGCAATAATGGTATTGCATGAAACACACACGCTTATAGGTTAATATATTAGAATATATTATTCAAATGATCCCATTCTCATATTCTACCGGCCTGTCAGTCATTCTCTGGGGGCAGGACAGTGTTCAATGGCAGGGCTAGCTCAAGTCATTTGGGATTCCCTGGTCAGATGCTCATGACAGAATAGAACTAATAATTGAAAATGTAGCTGAATTCTCTGCGATCATGAATAATGATAATCAGACTACATCTAGCTTCCGGTCTCCCACTCTACTGTCACACAATTAATCAGAGCTTTGAACTCCCCCAGGGAGATGAGATTATTAACACTACAACAGCCATGGGTGTATGTCTATGTACAGACAATTATGAATGATGGACTGTACAGTAGCTCTCCCAGTTGAGTGTTGCACGCTATAGCTACCGCAGCAAAGTAATTGCAACAACCTACATTTGATTATGTCTGTAATCGTCAACGAATTTCAATGCAACATGGAACAAATAAAATTCCATTTATAATACAGTATATCATGTAATCAAGTGTATTTTCGCAGCTTGATAATGTATTTGATAGTGAGTGTGAGTGTGTGTGTGCGTGTGCGTGTGCGTGTGTGTGTGTGTGTGTGTCTGACATGGGTTTCAAACGATTTCCCCAGTACCTCCCCGCTCCAACATGACAGGTTGTCGGGTCAACAAGGTTCGGGAAGTAAGCCTGTTCCGCTAGATAGTATAGGTATGTAGATAGTATAGGCATGTAGATAGTATAGGTATGTAGATAGTATAGGCATGTAGATAGTATAGGCATGTAGATAGTATAGGCATGTAGATAGTATAGGCATGTAGATAGTATAGGCATGTAGATAGTATAGGTATGTAGATAGTATAGTAGGGCTGTTACGATTATTCGACGTCGTCGACGTCACCGACTACGTCAATACGTCGGTTAGCGTAATATGCGTCGGTTAGTCGCAAATAAAAACAAGTTTTTTTTTTTTTTTTTTTTTTACCTTTATTTTACCAGGCGAGACAATTAAGTGTATGAGTGAAAATGGATAGCTACTAGCTAATGTTACACAAGCAATGTAGCTCACCACAGTTCGTATGTCTTGTCTTCTGGTGTTAGTAACGTTAGCTATGTAGCTGGCTAGCTACGGTAGCCTATTGTCATTGTGGTGCGAGCACCTACTGTACGTTATCTAGCTCGTAGCTCGCATGCTACGTTAGCATCAATTTAGCTAATCATAACATAGCAGCGAGAGTAACGTTAGCTAGCTATGTGTTGTGGTGATGGACAGACTTCTAAATGGCCATGTTGGCATTCAAGTTGGCTAAACATAGCAGTGAGGTGGAGCCCAAAAAGTTTTTTTTTTTTTTTTTTTTTACAGTACAAAAATTATCGTTAGACTTATCGACAAATTAGTCGTTAGACTAATCGAATAATCGACAAAATAATCGCTAGATTAATCGTTAGAAAAATAGTCGTTTGGGACAGCACTATAGTATAGGTATGTAGATAGTATAGGCAGGCAGGCAGGATGGGCATGCTTCACTTCCCGGGGGGCTAACATAAAAATACACACATCCCCGTGTTTACCAGGGTGGTTCAGTGTTTCCTCCAGGAATTTTTCCATTAGTGGCGGATAGCTCTGTCCGCGTGCACGCGCATGAAACGCGCACGCACGCTCAAAACAACGACCTAATTTCAAACTAGAGGGAGGATGGAAAAAAAAAAAAAAGCTACAAAAATCTTCCCAGAACCTGATTTGCACGACCAGCTGTCGCTGTAGGACACGTTCGATTGCAAAATTCATTTATCCTTTATGTTCCCAGTTGAGGGCGTGTAGCTGTCGTTAGTTGGCCTGCTTTTATTTAGTTATGCGTACCTTTGAGTTAGTCATCTCTAGGATTGTTGTTTGATATTAGCCTATACTTTCTCTTATCTGCATTTTGAGCAACTGTACAAGACCCAACAACACAACTCTGATACAGGACAAATGTTACCTAGCTGCTATAGCTAACCCAACCCTGCTACAAGACCCAACAACACAACTCTGATACAGGACAAATGTTACCTAGCTGCTATAGCTAACCCAACCCTGCTACAAGACCCAACAACACAACTCTGATACAGGACAAATGTTACCTAGCTGCTATAGCTAACCCAACCCTGCTACAAGACCCAACAACACGACTCTGATACAGGACTAATGTTACCTAGCTGCTATAGCTAACCCAACCCTGCTACAAGACCCAACAACACGACTCTGATACAGGACTAATGTTACCTAGCTGCTATAGCTAACCCAACCCTGCTACAAGACCCAACAACACGACTCTGATACAGGACTAATGTTACCTAGCTGCTATAGACCCATTTGTACTAAACAACTACAACGTTGTATTGGACACATTTTTTTCGAACTAATCCACAGACAGCAGTCTTATTAACGGGCCCCTGTGGTGCCAGGTGTGGAGGCGACCCAGCACAGTGGGGATATACACTATCAAGCCAAGCTCTACTGTCAATATTTGCGTGTGTGTGTGTGTGTGTGTGTGTGTTTTACTTTGAACGCAATTTCAATTGCAATGTCCCAAGTATTACCTACATCTCCTCTGTGGAAAACTCTAATCCCGACGCAGCAGTTATTGTGCTCGGCGATTTTAATCACACCAACAGAACTTCCCAATTACAAACAACAGGTGTCATGCCCCAGCAGAGGAGCTAACATACTAGACCACTGCTACGTTACTATCAACGAGGCTTACCGTTCGTTCCCGAGGGCACCGCTGGGAAGGTCCGACCATGCCATGCTGCTCCTCGTCCCGAAATATATATATAGAGAAACTTAAATCCTGCAATACGACACCCAGCCATGCAGTTTCGTATCGCTTATAGCCACTGCTAGCTTCAGCAATGTTTGAAGTGTCTGGGACATCTTTTTTCTTGAAAAATCCATCCATCTGTCACTGTTTTCGTTTAATTTTTAGAAGTTATTTAACGTGATATCTCATTTGTGCACCTCGCTAGCTAGATCAGCTTTTTGTATCTTTTAGATGGTACTACCGGTGACTTTTAGCCCGTTATTTGCGAGGAGAAAACACAGGCGCCCGAGCATTTCGGAAGGTAAGACTGCTGAGCGGGGATGGTTGAGTCTGCACGGTTCTCATGCCGGTTCACATTTAGACCAATCAGGAGTAGCCCTTGTGTCACGTCGTCAACTGAATGTTTAATGTCATTAATCTGATTTTGGATCAGCGGTTAGAGAGAGATGGGCTTGGATTTAGGTGCACTTTTAGTCAACATCCATTATAACGCTGATCTAGGATCAGATATATTTTAATCAGCAAAAATTTTCAGAGGTGGATTTATTTAAAAAAATAATAATAATTGTGGACTGAATCAATTAGTGGCGGAGGAAATTCATTCGTGGCGGCCCGCCACCAATAAATGCATATAGAGGAAACACTGTGGTTACCAGGGTTACCAGGGTTACCAGGGCCAGGGGAATCTAGCAGGGGTGGGATGCAAACGGTGGGTTGTTCCAAACGAATGCGACACATGGGTGAATGGGTGTATGGAAATAGCGTTCCACGCACCCAGAATATTTGC
The DNA here is from genome assembly GCF_963989245.1 of Nansenia antarctica. Classification (NCBI taxonomy): domain Eukaryota; kingdom Metazoa; phylum Chordata; class Actinopteri; order Argentiniformes; family Microstomatidae; genus Nansenia; species Nansenia antarctica. Next base: position 36,597,630 of record NC_137676.1, read on the forward strand.
ATATTCATGACTATTGTTTTTTAATAATGATAATCATATGTGACAGGGCATGGTTAAAAAGTCCTTAACTAGGGCAACATCTTTTTTCTGTTTTTTCCAGATTATGAAAGGGTAGATTGTAAGCTTTAAAATGATGTGTCATACATTGAAATCTGAAACAAGTTGAAGAAGTCATGGATAGTTTAATGGTGATACCCCCTGAACCACCGTACTGAGATATCGAGCCTCAAACTTCTTCAGAGACGTTTTTCACAGAGGTAATGGGTGGCAACACTAGCTGGTTAACTCCACCCTAATCACTCCCTCAAGACAACCACTCCCCCATTACACTACCTGTCATTACCTACCTGTCATCTGTCAGTGGGGTTGTCAGCTAACCCTCAGGAAGCAAAATTGCAGGGCTGACACGTTTAAATAGCTAAATAATAATAATAATAATTCAAGATTCATGATTCATCATCATTTTATTGCCATGTGTGCCAAAAGTTTATTACGTCCCATTACAAGTACAAGAGAGTAAAATTCATGGCAATGGAAAAAATTAGGCAAGATACAATTGAGCAATACAATAATAGAATGGTAAAAAAGTATAATGTTGTGTCTGTGTGTATGCATTTATCATTATAGTCCATAAAGCATCTAGTGGGACTTCGGTGTAGTTCCTTCCCATCCCATCTGGGCATCAAAGCTGTAATAAAAAAAGAAGACAGTACATTTAAAATGATTGCCCACTGTTACCAACACCACTTTTACAAAATAGCCTACTACTATCTTCATAAAATAGAATTGCTTATACAATGACAATGACAAATACCTGAAGTGCTGGTGACTCATCAAGGTGTCATCTCTCAGAACCTCTCACCTCCTCATTCTGTAACACACATTTCAGGTCAGAACTGTGGACTCTTCTCTAGTATAGGTTTTCCATAGACTCTCAGTGTACTGTACTTGTACTGAAGTTGGCTAGTGAAATCATTTCAATTCACAGTATTATTCTACAGCAAATCTACATATCAATGAATGAATCATTATTTTTGATTCCACATAACATTAGCGTTCATTACAAAAGCATTTACTTATTCTATAATCTATTACATCTCTAACATAGCTAGCTAGCTAACAAGCTAACACTTGTTTGGCTAGCTGGTACACACACAAACACACTAAAATGGTGCATGAAACATATTACACTATGTTGCATGTTTAGTAGGTCTGCAACAAATGTATTTATTCATTATGTTTTATCTTTGACAACGTATTTCTTCCTCCCACCATCTCATTAGTGATGGTGGGAGGTGGTCTGATAACTGATGCTAACAACGGGGCTGATGCTACCTTACTCACAAAACAACAAATAACTGTTTGGCTATCCTAAGTAAACAACACAAAATCCTAGTAAACAACACATGTAACTCACTAAAACGTACCCAAGAACACAGCAGAAGGTCTGTGCAGACGACTGTCCCATGAATAGTGAACTGATGTGGAGATCAATGTCTGAAATTCCGTTGTCATCTGTCATCGTCAGATTCGGAGTTCCCGTTCGGAGGTCCCGTTATGTATAGTCCAATATGAAGGAGTTCATTAATTGCCCACTGTCGATATTTCTGCCTGCTTTTGAAATTCTGTTGATAGCATTAGCGAGAGGTTCAGCCTCCATCTTGTAAACTTGTAAACAAACGCAGATGGCTACTTAAATACGGCTGGAGTGGGTGTGGCTAGATGAAAGCACAGGTGGGTATACCTGCTGGGCATTGCTGCCTGTCGCACCTCCGACGGTGCCAGTGGGCTGACTGCAGGGTCGTCAGCCGGGAGCCACCCTTCACTGATGTTTCGCTCCTTTAATCCCGGAACATCTCAAGGTGGTGGAGCAGTGACAGGGACGTCTCCCTGCCACTCCCTGCAGCCAGCCCTAGGATCCTCCTTTCCCCCACACCTTGTCCTTTCTTCTGAGCCAGAGCCAGAAGCTCCCTTGTTCAGCCTCCTCCGCCAGGTCTTTGAGCGCCTTTCTCAGCTTGGATCCTGTGATCCCCAGCGACCTCAGGAGCCGCTGTGTAGATGTTCCTGTATAGCCTCTGCACCCAACTTCCACAGGATAGGTGACTGCCCTCCACCCTGCTTGCGAGCACGCAGCTGCCAAGTCTGTGTACTTTTCCTTCTTTCTCTCGAAGGCAGCCTCCATCCCTTCTTCCCATGGAACGGTCAGCTCCGCAATGATGACTGTCCTCATCGGGGTAGACCAGAGTACGACATCTGGCCGAAGGGAGGTTGATGTGATCTCGTGTGGGAACTTCAGCTGTCGATCGAGGTCAGCTCTCATGTTCCACTCTCCTCCAGGAGACAGGAGGGACCACTGCTTCGTGCTGCTGCCCTGACTTTCTCCCCCTTGCCGGACAAACTGGATCCGCTGCTGTGATGTGACTGGGCTGCTCTTGCTACACACACTGCCACACTAAAACGAATAATACCCCCCACCCGACTTTGCTAACTAAATGTAGGTATTTAGTGAATGTAAAACTGTTGGATATGATATCGAGTGGGTTCTTCATCGCTTTGTTTGTCGTCCCATGCCAAAAACCGGAAAACACATTTTTTCACAACAAGACTTGTTTGGCTCGATTGCGAGGTTTCAAAATGGCCGAGATGGGGACCTATTAATCAGACGCTGTCACATATATGCAGCCACTACCCGTGATAATCTGCGACCTTATTCCTCTATCAGGGCACGATACTTGTACAAGGTGCAGAGGTTTATCTCTCTGAGAGACATACTTAGATAACATACTTTTATCTATATCTTATTCATTGTTTATTATCTTGTTAAATGTTTATCTATTTAGTTTCTCTCTCTCTCTTTTTTTTTTCTTACTATCCTCTTGCTGTATTTTTTAATGCTGTATGTAAAGCACTTTGAATTGCCCCTGTTGTATCAAATGTGCTATACAAATCAACTTGCCTTGCCTAAACGTATATATTAAAGTTAAACTTGCCTATGTAACCCTGTATATGTTCCTATTCTTACAGACCAGCAGAGCTCCAACCCAGGTTCAGACAGCGAGCCCAGCTCCACCACATCAGGAAACCATAAACAACACAGGAGCTCAAGGCGGAAGAATCACCATAAAACACACCCACAGACTTACACAGGAGAGAAGACCTACCGTTGCCCACTGTGTGGAAATAGTTTTAGTAAAGCAGGAGACCTGAAGAAGCATCAGAGAATACACACAAGAGAGAAACCATACCAGTGCTCCCAGTGTGGGAAGAGTTTTAGTAAAGCAGGAAACTTGAAGATTCATCAGAGAATACACACCGGAGAGAAACCATACCAGTGCTCCCAGTGTGGGAAGAGTTTTAGTGAAGCAGGAAAGCTGAAGAAGCACCAGAGAATACACACAGGAGAGAAACCATACTACTGCTCCGAGTGTGGGAAGAGTTTCATTGATGCAGGATACCTGAAGAAGCACCAGAGAATACACACAGGAGAGAAACCATACTACTGCTCCGAGTGTGGGAAGAGTTTTAGTCAAGCAGGAAACCTGAAGATTCATCAGAGAACACACACCGGAGAGAAACCATACCAGTGCTCCCAGTGTGGGAAGAGTTTCAGTCGAGCAGGAACCCTAAAGGATCATCAGAGAATACACACCGGAGAGAAACCATACCAGTGCTCCCAGTGTGGGAAGAGTTTTAGTCAAGCAGGAAACCTTAAAGACCATCAGAGAATACACACAGGAGAGAAACCATACCACTGCTCCCAGTGTTGGAAGAGTTTTAGTCGAGCAGATTCCCTGAAGAAGCATCAGAGAATACACACAGGAGAGAAACCATACCAGTGCTCCCAGTGTGGGAAGAGTTTCATTCATGCAGGAAACCTGAAGGAGCATCAAAGAATACACTCAGGAGAAAAACCATACCAGTGCTCCCAGTGTGGGAAGAGTTTCATTCATGCAGGAAAACTGAAGGAGCATCAAAGAATACACTCAGGAGAGAAACCATACCAGTGCTCCCAGTGTGGAAAGAGTTTCAGTAGAGCAGATTCCCTGAAGGAGCATCAGAGAATACACTCAGGAGATAAACCATACCAGTGCTCCGAGTGTGGGAAGAGTTTCAGGCATGCAGAAAGCCTGAAGATTCATCAGAGAATACACACAGGAGAGAAACCATACCAGTGCTCCCAGTGTGGGAAGAGTTTCAGTCAAGCAGAAAGCCTGAAGATTCATCAGAGAATACACACAGGAGAGAAACCATACCAGTGCTCCCAGTGTGGGAAGAGTTTCAGTCAAGCAGAAAGCCTGAAGATTCATCAGAGAATACACACAGGAGAGAAACCATACCAGTGCTCCCAGTGTGGGAAGAGTTTCAGTCAAGCAGAAACCCTGAAGATGCACCAAAGAATACACACAGGAGAGAAACCATACCACTGCTCCCAGTGTGGGAAGAGTTTTAGTCAAGCAGGATACCTGAAGAAGCACCAGAGAATACACACAGGAGAGAAACCATACCAGTGCTCACAGTGTGGGGAGAGTTTTAGTGAAGCAGGACACCTGAAGAGGCATCAGAGAATACACACAGGAGAGAAACCATACCAGTGCTCCGAGTGTGGGAAGAGTTTTATTGATGCAGGATACCTGAAGAACCACCAGAGAATACACACAGGAGAGAAACCATACCAGTGCTCCCAGTGTGGGAAGAGTTTCAAGCGGGCAGGACACCTAACTAGACACCAGAGTATACACACAGGAGAGAAACCATACCACTGCTCCCAGTGTGGGGATAGTTTTAGTCAAGCAATAAACCTGAAGAACCATCAGAGAATACACTCAGGAGAGAAACCATACCAGTGCTCCCAGTGTGGGAAGAGTTTCAGTCGAGCAGGAACCCTGAAGATTCATCAGAGAACACACACCGGAGAGAAACCATACCAGTGCTCCGAGTGTGGGAAGAGTTTCATTGAAGCAGGAAAGCTGAAGAAGCACCAGAGAATACACACAGGAGAGAAACCATACTACTGCTCCGAGTGTGGGAAGAGTTTTAGTCAAGCAGGAAACCTGAAGATTCATCAGAGAACACACACCGGAGAGAAACCATACCAGTGCTCCCAGTGTGGGAAGAGTTTCAGTCAAGCAGATTCCCTAAAGGATCATCAGAGAATACACACAGGAGTGAAACCATACCAGTGCTCCGAGTGTGGGAAGAGTTTCATTGATGCAGGATACCTGAAGAAGCACCAGAGAATACACACAGGAGAGAAACCATACTACTGCTCCGAGTGTGGGAAGAGTTTTAGTCAAGCAGGAAACCTGAAGATTCATCAGAGAACACACACCGGAGAGAAACCATACCAGTGCTCCCAGTGTGGGAAGAGTTTCAGTCAAGCAGATTCCCTGAAGATACACCAGCGAATACATACAGGAGAGAAACCATACCACTGCTCCCAGTGTGGGAAGAGTTTCAATCAAGCAGATTCCCTGAAGATACACCAGAGAATACATACAGGAGAGAAACCATACCACTGCTCCCAGTGTGGGAAGAGTTTCAATCAAGCAAATTCCCTGAAGGGCCATCAGAAAACACACACAGGAAGAGTTTCAAGCAGGCAGGAAACCTAAAGACACGCCAGAGAACACACACAGGAGAGAAACCGTACCAGATTTCAATCAAGAGTGAAAGGTGGTTTGGTTCTATTTGTAAATATGCTTAACGTAGGTTTTCTATTATTGTTTGATTAATTTATATAGGCTCTTTCTCCATACAAAGCTTTTGCTGTGCATATGTGTGGTGGCCTGGGAAAACCCGTCGGATGTCGCTGGCGTTTGTTTGTGGCAAAGAGCAAAAATAGACGGAAATCGCGATTTTGATATTATGTGGTATTCTAGTACTTTGAACTCCATACTACATTATGGTGAATAAACATTTTAAGAAAACAAAAGAGAAAGTACTTGTTCTATACCGACGAGGCGAGCAGACTAACACCGCATCACAAGCAGACAAACGAGACCGGCCGATCTGCATAGGCTCCTCCCCCGACCCGGAGGAGAAAGGGGTCGAGGGCAGCATGGGGGCAGTATTTCTTACCTTTCACTTCTTTTTTTGACATGATACATTAAAATGCTCATAACTTTTTAAAATAAAGGGCTATCTCAGTCATTCAACCAGTTATGAATAGCTGAGAACTTCTAATTCACCATGTGAAGGGTTTTCCCAGGCCACCACACATATAGTATGATATGCATTGTATTTTTTTGCAGGGCTCCCCACATGGTTTGTTCTCATCTCTTACTTTGTGTATTGAGTAAATCACTTTGAACAGTCACAAGCTTGCTTTTCCAACAGTGGATGTCCTACCCATGTGCTTTGCTTTTGCTCTGCATTAAGTCCAATTACAGTTCAGGTTCCACAGCTTCTGTTTAATGGAAACTTGCTGTGGATTTGGGTGATTAATGGAAGTCAAGCTGAAGCCTATGTATTTTTCTTTTCGTTCACAATGAATTGTGCTTTTCAAATTCTTAGTGATTAAAAATCAATGCGGAAGCTGACAGGGAGCCAGTGGAGTGAGGTCAGGATGGGTGTGATGTGGTCACGCTTCTTGGTGCACGCTTTTGCACCAGCTGCAGTTGGCGGAGCAGAGGCTGGTCGATGCCAACATACAGGGAGTTGCAGGAATGCAGCCGGGTTGTTATGAAGGCATGGATCACCTTCTTGAGGTCCTTCTCCGGAAGATAGAACCTTGTCTTAGCGAGGAGTCTGAGTTTTTTTTTTTACCACAGAGCAGACCTGCTTGGTGAAGTCATTGTCAAAAATCACTGTGTTGTCTACCCTGAATGAATTGTAATTGAAATGTTGCTTGATTGTTATTAAAATTATCATCTGTAATGAAAAAAATACAATAACTTCTATTCGAAAAAGATACTTTTCTTTGTGTGGTTTTGTATTCAAATGTATACCCATAATGTATTACCGTTTCGTCATCAAATTACTGTAGCTTTTAATACTGTGAATATTAGCTTAAGCATGGACACAATCTGAATGGGCTATCCAAGTGGTTGCATATTTGCAAATACTGATCCTGTGACTGTAGTTAGGGAGATTTACTTATATTTACATGTTTTATTTTATTTTATTTTATCTAAAGGGACTTCCATTTACAAATAAATACATTTATCTAAGTAAGTTAATTGTCTATCAATCAGCATTGCAAGACAAAAACATCTCTGCTCGGGCCAGGGGCCATTGGCAGTCATAATGCTGGAGGAAGGAAGATTTATTTAATGATCACAGTAGAGAAACTGTACAGGGGGGTTTGGGCAGGGTCCCACACTAAGGCTTGTTAGTGCATTTTATGTTCGGACAAGTGAAATTCCTCCTGCAGTTGTCTGACGAATGTAAAAACAAAAAGAAATCAATGTGATGGCAGCTGGTGTTTGGAGCTACAGGCGCAGAATATAAAGTGGTCAAATCGGTCGTCAAACTATTTATGACCTAAAAGTCCGATTTTCATTTTTTTTTTACAACACGAAGTTTTGAAGTACCCACTCAATATTTTTTAAAACAGTTTCACGATAATTATATATGTGTACTTGATCAGCAAAATAAGCTTATTTTTAGCCTGATTTCTCCCGGCTTGGGGGAGGGGGCGAATGGTTTCATTGTTTTGTTTCATTGGTCGATAGATGTGTGTACGGCTGACCTATAGGAGGCAGCAGGCAGCATGCTCTTCGTTTACTCTGACTCCACAAAGAAAGTTTCTACCAACGGCGATCTCATAAGGTAAGGGTCTTCTATGTATCTACATAACGCCTTTGTTAGTTAGTTGAAACCAGTGTGTTTGTGTATTTAGACATTTCTTTATTATTTACCCACTAGCAAGTAACTGAAACCACAATGTTCAGTCTGGACTAAGCTAGGCAACGCTTTTGTTTGTTAGCTATGCTAGCATTGTTGTAGCTACGGTACGATTGTGGTAAAGTATGTTTACGTTGTAAAAGTTGCGTGAGCGCATTTATATGACGTCAGGACCAGACCATGCTGCGAAAGTCGCTTATGGGAAGCACCGATTTAGGGATCACGGGATCACCGATTTAGTGCAGCTGTTGGTTGAGTACTGTGTTTTCAATCATGTTCATTGGAGACTCGCGACCGGAGGCAGTAACTCGGTTTCCTGAGAACGAAAGAGGTAAGCGGCCAATTTTCAGCTGTCACCCAGCCTAGACGGGTGCCTTGCTCTCTATGTTATTCTGATACCACCTAATTGATTTAACCGGTAACATGACATGGAGGTCGACATGATCCATTTTAAAATATTAATACAATGAGTAGGACTAGGCCAGTTAAACACAATGAGGCAATTTCATGTTTTGACAAGTTTTCTGAATTTAATTTAGCACCTGTCAAGTTCAGATCTGACAACTAGTGAAAAGACAGATCTATCCAGGGACCGCGGGTGTAATTTCACTTTTATTCCTGTTGGTTATTTTCGTATCGAAGGGGCCCCATGGCAAGTCAATCAAAAAATAATATCTTAAATGTAACAGCCCTAATAAATGTAATTAGAGGAAACGTGTTAGCCTATAAGCCTACCACTACGATGAATGTAACTGCATGAAATAATCACACAACAAAATAAATAAAAATCACACTCAAATCACACAGAAAAACAAAGGGTATGTACAGTAGGTTGGAGGGGGGGGGGGGGTATGCACAGATGACATTTGCAGGTTGGGTAAAACTATACTATTAGGTTGGACTATATAGAGATGCAACAGTGTGTACAGGTCAGTTTACAAATCAATATATACAGTTTTATAAATAGCAATGATTTACAGGATATACGCATAGTGTATAGATGATGGGTTATGTACAGATTATGGGTATTCGCATAGTGAATATACTAACATCTATCATAAATATAAGGTGCTGTGGTTAGTCCATATTGCGGGGGGGAGGGGGGGGCATCCTGCTGGGGGCAGGGGCAGTTGCCTGCCTGTGGCCTAGGTGGTGTCATTCAGGTCACGGATGGCCTGGGAGAAGAAGCAGTTCTTGAGTCTCTCCGTGTTCGCCATGTGAGAGTGGTACCTTTTCCCTGACCGCAGCAGAGAGAACAGTCCATTATCAGGGTGGCTTGGGTCCTTCAGGATTCTCTTGGCCTTGAAGGCGAGGGAGTGGTCCCCCTGTGGTGCGTTCGGCTGCCCGTACTACTCTCTGAAGGGCCTTGCGGTCCTGCATGGTGCTGTTCCCGTACCAAGCAGTGATGTTCCCCGTCAGGATGCTCTCGATTGTGCATGAGTAGAAACTCCGGGGGAATCTGGCGGGACGCTCTGAATGTCTTCAGGCGTCTGAGGTGGTACAGTCTCTGTTGTGACTTCCCCACCACAGTGCCTATGTGTGTTGACCATGTCAGGTTCTTGGTGATCTGGATACCGAGATACTTGAAGTTGTCCACTCTCTCCACGGGGGCCCCATTGATGTTTAGAGGGTTGTAGTTCCTCTCCTGCTTCCTCCCAAAGTCCACCAGTATCTCCTTCGTCTTGCTGACATTTAGAAGGAGGTTGTTGTTCTGGCACCACAGGGTCAGGTGCTCTACCTCCTCCAGATAGGCCTTCTCTTCGTTGTTGGAGATCAGGCCTACCACAGCTGTATCGTCAGCAAACTTAACGATGCAGTTGGAGTCGAAGGTGGCCACACAGTCATGTGTGTACAGGGAGTACAACAGTGGGGATAAGACACAGCCATGGGGGGCACCCGTGTTGAGGGTGAGGGGAGATGAGGTGTGGGATCCTCTGTGGATCTGTTGGTTCGGTATGCGAACTGTAGGGGGTCCAGTGTGCTGGGCAGTGAGGAGCAGATGTGGTCCTTAACCAGCTTCTCGAAGCACTTCATCACCACAGAGGTGAGGGCTACCGGGCGGTAGTCGTTAATGCAGGCTGGTCTCGGTTTCTTGGGTATGGGGATGATTGTGGACTCCTTGAAACATGTGGGTATGACAGACTGGGTCAGGGAAAGGTAGAATATTGCTGTGAACACTGGTGTTCCAATTCCAAGTCCTCATCCTCACATACAAAGCCCTCCATAGCCTGGCCCCCCCTTACCTGACTGACCTCCTTCTCCCCCACCGCCCTACCCGTACCCTCCGATCCTCATCCATTGTTCCCCTCACTGTCCCACCCTCAAAACTCAAAGGCTTCGGTCACCTGCCTTTTCACGAGCTGCACCCCGCCTCTGGAACTCTCTCCCTCAACCACTCAGAGACTCACCCTCACTCCTCACTTTTAAATCCCACCTCAAAACCTACCTGTTCTCCCATGCCGACAGCCTCCCCTACCCCTAGCCATCTCCCCCATCCCGGCCACCCCCCCCCCCCCCCCCCCCCCCGTTCGCTAACTCTGTGTTCCATGTGCCCATGTTATCTGTTGCTTGTTGTTTCTGTGTTTTCCGTTTCTCCTATATGTGACGCAACGTCATCGAACTGCGATGTGGGCGCAAAGTGCAAAGGCTTCAAATTTGCGTTCAATGTTTTTTACACCCAAAAAATCTGATTTCGTTTTTTTGTCACCAGACACAAGTTAAGGTTTTGAACTACCCACTCGTTATTTTTTCGAGCAGTTTTACGATAGTTAAATACGTGTACTTAGTCAACAAAATAAGCTTATTTTTCGCCTGAAATCTGCTGAGAAATCCTCCCTTGTGGGAGGGGAGGAACTGGTTCCAGGTTGTTTCTCATTGGTCGATCGACTGGCGACGGGGGAGGATTCAGGAAGCAGCTGCTTTGTTTGTTTACACCAGCATGTGTTCGACCAGACTAAGGTAAGATGTTCTATGTATGTACATACATAGCGCCTTTGTTAGTTAAGTTAGTTGTTAGTTACTAGTTGAAACCAGTGTGTTCGTGTATTTAGATATTTCTTTATTATTACCCACGAGCAACTAACTGAAAGCACATTGTTCCAGTCTGCACTAAGCTGGCCTCCATTGTTGTTAGCATTCTAGCATTGTAGCTCGGAAATGTCTGTCTATGTTGTAAGTACGGTTAGTATGTCTACGTTGTAAAAGTTGTGTGTAAGACTCATGTTCAGTGTGTAATACTGGAATACTGTAACATGTCAAGTGTAATAGATTACAGAAATATTAAAAGTTTAAAAACGTGTTCCTTTGTTTGTTATGAACGAGCTAGCCGCTAGCCGCTAACACTACTCTGAGCACTAGGTAATTATCATTGTCATATATTAGGCTAGCTATTTTATGAACATGGTATGGTAGTATTTTATGAACATGGTATGGTAGTATTTTATAACTAACCAGTAACTGTAGGCAATATTTTAATGTACTATCTTCTTTCTGTTGCAGCTTTGATGCCCCCCGCCCCACCAGACACAGCAGCTCAACAACTCAGAGCCGAGTGCTCATTGAAGTACACCACACACTCTGGCAATATTTTGTTGAATAACAAGAACAGTTGGGCATAGATACAGCATTTTGAACTGTGTCATGATTTACTATCTATTGATAGTCTATTCACAGACCTTGCATGCTTACCTGTGTATAGTCTGTTGTATGTTAATAATAATAATAATAATACATTCGATTTATATAGCGCTTTTCCGAGGCTCAAAGACGCTGATGGTCATAGCACTTCCGTTTCCGGGTTACGACGAGTGTTTGTTTTGCTGTTGCAGCTCGACAGCGTTAGAATCTTAAAAACTGCTATCTATACCGAACTCTATTGAGAAAGCATTTTTTGGATATAAATAGCTTTCCTATCCTATATAACATCGGGACCTCGTTCCGCCGAATCCGACGCCGGGAGGCTGAGTCGGGATTACCAGCGTTATTAGTTAGCTACCGCGGCTAACCAGCTAGCCACCTCTACACTTTTTAAACTGGCTTTTTTCTATCGGGATACCTCCCCGAACTACTAACAACCTTATATACTCTTATATCACATATCTCTGTAATACTCCTAGCTCACCATAATCAAATTGTTTTTCTCTCTCTCTACAAATAACACCACTTTTCTCTTTCATGGCCTGCCGGCGCTGCCTGGAGCTTAGCCTCCAGGTTGAGGAGATGAAGGGACGAATCTCAACTCTCCACCAGATCAGACAAGGGGAGTCACATCTTAATTCACTTTATGACACATTACATACAACAATAATTACAGACATAGAAAGCACACAAACCACAACATCAACATCTAAGCCTCCACCTCCACCTGTAAGCCCAATCCCAGGTGTAACTCACACTGTCCCTACATCACCAGAGACTTGGACCATCGTCAGGAAGAGGAGTCGTACCATCAACTCCCCTGGCACCAACCCCCATGAGGCCCTCCTGCTGCGGAACAGCTTCGAGGCGCTGCAGAGCCACCAGTCCACACCGAAGCCGAAGAGAGCCAGGGCCTGCACCCCCACCCCCCCCCTCCCTCTCTCTCTCCCCCTCTCCCACCCTGTGCCCCCTACAGGTCCATCACGCCGCCAGCAGAGGAGACTACAGTTCGTGTCTCCTCCCCCCCCCCGCACCCGCTCTTCTCCCCCCCCCCCCCCCCTCTGTGCTTGTAATAGGCTCGTCCATGGTCCGCCATGTTGCAGTCCCGAAGGCCAGAACCCACTGCATCCCAGGTGCCAAGGTGAGGGACGTCGCCGCGGTCGTCCCGATGCTGGTGGAGGATGCCCCACCCCAGGTCACCTCCGTCATCGTCCACGTGGGTGCCAACGACATCGGACGGGAGAGGTCGGAGGAGCTGAAGGAGGACTTCCGAGCCCTCATCGCCACCGTCAGGGGCACAGGTAAGACCTGCATCATCTCGGGCCCCTTCCCGAGTCCCAGGTATGGCGACACCAAATTCAGTAGAATTCGAAGTCTTCACCTTTGGCTACAGGGATACTGCTGTCTTATGCAAATCCCATTTATAGACAATTTCACCACGTTCTTTAACCGTAGTGAGCTGTTTGCGAGAGATAGATTTCACCCAAACAGGTATGGTGCCCGCCTGCTGTCGATGTCCATGGACCTCGCTGTCCGATGTCATTGGCCGGTGCCCTGTCAACGCTGATGTGGGATGAGTCCGATCCTTTCCTCTAACACCAAACATGCCATCCAGACTATTGTCTCCCATCGGACTCCCTCCACCACAAATAAGGTAATACATGGCGCAAATTTGAGAAATGTATTACCCATTTCATTAAGTATGCCCTCGAGTCAGTCCCAGTGTCAAAATGACATCTCCATGGCAATTTTGAATATCAGGTCCCTATCGAACAAAAAAACATTTATCATAAATGAGCTCATTTGTGATAGAAAACTCGACTGTATGCTACTCACAGAAACCTGGTTAGATACAAATGGAGCAGCAGCCCTTATTGAGGCATCTCCCCCCAACTACAGTTTTTTCCAATCAATCAGAAATGGAAAAAAGGGGGGAGGAACAGCTACCATAGCTTCAAATAACCTAAACTGCAGGAGCATATCCTTTGATATATTCTCCTCCTTTGAATATCATGCCACAGTTATGGCATGCCAACCACCTATTCTTACGGTAACTGTATACAGGCCGCCGAAACCAGCCCCTACTTTCCTACCTGACTTCTCTGAGTTCCTATCCATTATCCATCCCAACTATGATAGGATTATTATCACTGGTGATTTTAACTTTCATGTTGATAATGGGGCTGACTTGAGGGCTAGGGAGTTTATTGACCTCTTGGAATCTATGGATTTTGTCCAACATGTCAATGAACCCACTCACAATCATGGCCATACCCTTGATCTTGTGATTACAAAGGGTCTTGAGGTCTCAATATCAGGTATCAGCGACCTGGCCCTCTCTGACCATTTCTGTATTTTCTTTACCATTGTAACACGTAAAGCTGAAAGCAATGCTGAACGTGTTGTTAAAAAACGTTATCTTACCCCTGCAGTGGCTGAGAATTTCAAAGCTTTAATGAACAGTAATCACACAACTCCCACGTTGTGTGAAAACGACTTAGTAATTACCTTTAACAATAAAGTAAAAATGGCCCTAGACTCCCTGGCACCTACCAAATTAAAAAAGGTTGGAGCCAAGAGGAGAGCACCATGGCGAAACAGTGAAATAAATCTCCTAAAGAGAACATGTAGGAAAGCTGAGCGCAGATGGAGAAAGAGCAAATTACAGATTGATCAGAATATTTTTAAAGAACATCTATCTGCCTTTAACTTGGCAATGCGAAATGCTAGAAAAAATCACTTCTCAAAGATAATATCTACAAACAAGAATAACCCCAGGGTCTTGTTCTCGACAATTGATTGCCTTGTAAACCCTGCTCCTAAAACTCTAGACGGCGCAGCCTCTGTCACCAAATGCGAGGAATTTGCAGCCCACTTCAGGGATAAGATAACAAATATTAGAATGTGTATTACTCAGGAAAGACTAGGTTTGTGTAGCACCACAGATCCGCCGCCACAGAACATGACTATGAGCATGTTCACCATGATTAGTACGGAAACATTAGGTAAAATTGTGTCACAGCTTAAACCGTCTACGTGTCCTCTTGACCCTATTCCTACCACCTTTTTTAAGGAAATTTTTGAATCTGTGTCTGATGACATACTAGGCATTGTAAATCACTCCCTACTTAAAGGGATATTTCCAGCGGCGCTTAAAACTGCCCTGGTTAGACCCACCCTGAAAAAAAGTAACCTAGATCCTTCTGATCCCAAAAACTGTAGACCAATATCAAATCTCACTTTTCTAAGCAAAATTTTAGAAAAGGCAGCGTATAGACAGCTTCATGAATTCTTAGTCTTAAATAATAGGTATGACCCACTTCAGTCAGGTTTCCGATCATACCACAGCACAGAAACCGCTTTGCTTAAGGTAACAAATGACCTTAGGATAAATGCAGACTCGAAAAAACTCTCGATTCTTGTACTCTTAGACTTAAGTGCAGCCTTTGATACGGTAGACCATTCCATACTTATTGAGAGACTTGAAAACTGGGTTGGCCTCTCAGGTCCGGTCTTGAACTGGTTCAGGACTTACCTGGCTGACCGAGACTACTTTGTAGCCCTTGGTGACCATAAGTCAAAAAATTATAGCACAACCTGTGGAGTTCCCCAGGGGTCCATTTTAGGACCATTGCTCTTTAGCCTATACATGCTACCCCTCAGTTCTGTTATCAAGAAGCATAGCGTTAACTACCACAGCTATGCTGACGACACTCAGCTTTATATCTCAGTATCTCCCAACGACTACAAGATGATTGACCACCTGATAGATTGTATTGCCGATATTAATATTTGGATGACACAAAACTTTCTCCAACTCAATCAAGAAAAAACAGAGGTATTGATCATTGGCGAGAAAACTGGGAGAGAGAAATTATCTGCACACTTGAAAACACTAGCTCTTAACACTAAGTGTCAGGCCAGGAATCTTGGTGTCATAATTGACTCAGATCTAAATTTTGAAACTCATATTAATAATACTATTAAAACATCCTTTTACCATCTAAGAAACATCACTAAGGTACAATCATTTCTCTCCCAGGCAGACACTGAAAAATTAATGCATGCGTTTGTTACTAGTAGGCTAGATTACTGTAATGCTCTCCTGACAGGTCTCCCCAAAAAAATGATAAATAGACTACAAATGGTTCAAAATGCTGCTGCTCGTGTCCTTACTAGGACCAAACGAAGAGCGCACATCACACCTGTCTTGAGATCACTACACTGGCTCCCTGTCAGTCATAGAATAGACTTTAAGATCCTTTTACTAGTTTATAAATCACTTCACTGTGATGCACCCAATTACATGGTGGACATGCTCATAAGATACACACCAGCTAGACCCCTACGGTCTAGTGGCACGGAACTTTTAATAGTGCCAGAGGCTAGGACAAAGAGATTTGGAGGATCAGCTTTTAGCATATATGCTCCTAGATTGTGGAACACCCTACCTGAGGGCCTGAGGTTGTCTAAAACTCAGGACATTTTTAAGCGTGACCTCAAAACCTACTTATTCAATGTCGCCTTTTGATACTACGGGAGACATTGGACATTATAGAACTAGGATCACTAGGCCATTACACCATACTCGTGTTTTGAGATTTGTGTTGACAGGAAAATGGACCCGGGTGCTGATGAGGCACTCTCAGCTCCAAATAGCACCTAGAGCAGTACTGGAACCGGTACAAGGGTGTACCAGGACCACCATCAGGTTGTATTGCTGTCATCTTTATTGTCTTTATTGTGTTGTTGCATCATAACTATGCCTAAGATTCTCTTTTGGCAGGACCTGTGACCATCCGGATGCAGAACGATGCAAATATAACACTAAATTTATGGACAGAGTGTACGCCGATAATATGCAAGGAATTTTTCCTGGATACATGGTGTACAGGTTTTTGCCCTTGCTTGCTTGCTTTGTGCCGGTGGTCCTTGGCCTCCCCTTGGGGACCGCTGGGTACTGGTAGGCAAACTGGCTAGTAGTCGCTCTATTGGTAGAGGGCTGCAAGGGAATTTTTTTCCTGGCTACATAGTATACAGGTTTTTACTTTTGCCTGCTCGCGGCTCTGTCAGTATTGATTGATTGACTGATTGACTGAACATTCTCATTGTGTGAAGCGCATTGAGTTGCATCTTGTAAGAAATGCGCTATACAAATAAAATTTGATTTGATTTGATTTGATTTGACAATATGGGCAAAACGGAAAACACAGAAACAACAAGCAACAGATAACATGAGCACATAGAACACAGAGGTAACGAACGGGGAAGGGGAGGTTGTATGCATGTCCATGGGGGGAGGGGGGTGGCAGGGTGAGGGGAGATGGTTAGGGATAGGGGAGGTTGTATGCATGTCCAGGGGGGGGGCGGGGGTGGCAGGGATGGGGGAGATGGCTAGGGGTAGGGGAGGCTGTAGGCGTGGGAGAACAGGTAGGTTTTGAGGTGGGATTTAAAAGTGAGGAGTGAGGGTGAGTCTCTGAGTGGTTGAGGGAGAGAGTTCCAGAGGCGGGGTGCGGCTCGTGAAAAGGCACGGTGACCGAAGCCTTTGAGTTTTGAGGGTGGGACAGTGAGGGGAACAATGGATGAGGATCGGAGGGTACGGGTAGGGCGGTGGGGGAGAAGGAGGTCAGTCAGGTAAGGGGGGGCCAGGCTGTGGAGGGCTTTGTATGTGAGGATGAGGACTTTGAATTGTATACGTTCTTTGATGGGGAGCCAGTGGAGAGAGTGGAGGACAGGAGTGATGTGGTCACGGGAGCGGGTGTTTGAGAGGAGGCGTGCAGCAGAGTTTTGGACCATCTGGAGTCTATGGAGGGAGCGGGAGGTGATGCCGGTGAGTAGGGAGTTGCAGTAGTCGAGGCGGGAGGAGATGAAGGCGTGGATGAGGGATTCAGCAGCGGGGGGGGAGAGGCAGTGTCTGATTTTTGCAATGTTTCGGAGGTGGAAGTAGGATGTCTTGACAATGGAACTGACGTGGGGATCGAATGAGAGGGTGGGGTCCAGAATGAAGCCGAGGTTGCGAGCCAGGGGGGAGGGGGTGATGGTAGTATCGTCAATGGTGAGTGTGATGGGTCCGGTGTTATTGAGGGTGGATTTGGTGCCGATGAGGATGACTTCGGTCTTTTCACTGTTCAGTTTGAGGAAGTTGTGTGTGAGCCAGGTTTTTATTGCGGAGATGCAGGTTTCGATGTGAGTGAGGGGTGGGTTCTGGGTGGAGTTTGTGGTGATGTAAATCTGTGTGTCATCAGCGTAGCAGTGGAAGTCCAGGTTGAATTGGCGGATGATGTGACCGAGGGGGAGTGTGTAGCAGAGGAAGAGCAGGGGGCCGAGGACTGAACCTTGTGGGACCCCCTGTGTGACAGAGGAGGAGGAGGAGGTGTGACCGGAGAGGGAGATGAACTGGTGTCTGTTGGTGAGGTAGGAGGTGAGCCAGTCCAGGGCGGTGCCCTCAATACATGTTCTCAGTTCCAACTATACTTGAAACTTGAAACTGAACTATAAGGCTGGACATTGACTACTGAGCACTACACTATTTCCAGCACAAGATATCAGCAAATTACTTCCATATGCCTCCATAATAATAAGCTGGCTAATTAGCTACAGTAATAACATTGCTAGGTGATAATGTTAGCAATATCTAGCTAAGTACTGTAAAGTTCTCTTTGAAAAGTCTATCTGACCCAGTGACTAACACTAATGTTTGCACAATGATTGTACTTTGCACAGCTTGTCGCACCATTGTTCTGCTGTAGTGCGACTACAATCACTTATACTTATCACGTTATTACTTATTATTGTGACTCAGTGGCGGGCGGTGCATTTCACACCTAGGCCTTCAGTGATGTCCGACACATTCCTACCTGAATTATTCTACCTCTTAATACCATCGTTATGACGCCATGGCTCTAGAAACTAGACAGAAACACAGTATAACCGGGCGTTGCAACACCTTAACATAGTCAGACAAGTACAACAGAGTTATATTAATATTTCCGAAGCATTTTTAATCAATAAATCCGCATTTACAATGAAGAGTGTTAAACTAACATCTTTAAGATCGCTACATTACCCACGTCTGTCGTCTCGTCCACCATAATAGCGACAAAGGGTGCCTTTTTAATCTCCATTTTGATCTCTTCTCCCATCACTTGAGCAATAGCAAAAATCAGGTCGTTTTGTATTTTGCCTGACGTCCCAGTAAACACTTTGTTTGTGGACAGGTGGTAATGTAAATCTGGGTTGTTTTCAGCCAGAAAAGAAAGAAGCTCAACGTAGTTTTCTCTGTTTGTGGACTCGGCGCTTTTATCGTGTCCCCTAAATGAAAGTTATTGTTTACCCAAAAACAGGACACAATCGATCAGTATTATCGATCAGTCAACGAAAGCTTTCGTTGTGATGCTCCGTTTCCCTGCGCACTTTCAAAAGTTTCACATCTACCGGCATATACGCATCTCAATAGTGAATATCAATAGTGCGTATCAATAGTGCGTATCAATAGTGCGTATCCAATCAAAAGACGTGCTGGGTGCTGACATCATTGAGCCTTACAGCAGGCGCCGTTGTTGCTTTTGCTCGCATCTACGTAGGTTTACTAGGTACGCCACAGGTTTTCTCGTTCCAACGTTAAGTTACAGGTCGTATCCGCGGCACCGTTTAACGTGCAGGCTGGGCAGATTTTGGAGCCCCCTAGCAACACATTTTGATTGGATAAAAGCTCTAACATAAAGGCCAGCCCTCCAAATCTCAATCGGAGACTGGAAGCAGCGCAACCAAGAGGAAAGCTATGAAATGAAGAGAATAGACTATGGGGAATCATTAATACATATTTGTGGAAAAAATATATTAAAATAAAATATCTATTCTGATGATGTTTAGGCCAGCAGAGAAGGCCTTGCTGGCCCTGACGGCACACCACTGTTGTGACTATGTACCTTGTTGAAGAACCAAAGCGAAATATTTTTATTCTTGTGTACTGTAAAATAAATTCTGATTCTCATTGAATACTTTTTGTATCATTAAAAGACTAACAATAACAGTTACAACAACCATAAATAATAATAAGCTGGGTAATTAGCTTAGGTAATACCTTGCTAGGTAATAATGTTATAGCTGTATAACTATAGCTGTCTGACCCAGTGACCAGTATTGACAGCTGATAGCTGTCAATCTAGAGGGGGAGTGGTTGGGGGTGGGGTTGATCAGCTATTGTTACTGCCCATTACCTGCCTGTGTGAAGGTGTGAAAAAGTACAAAATCTTTGAAGGCCGTTTCCTCAGGATTTAGTTTTCAGGGTTAACAAGTTTCAAATACTCATGTTGTCTTACATTTTTTCCCGATGTCTATGTATGACACATCATTTGAAAGCTTACAATCTGTAGTTTAAGCATATATAAGCATTATGTAAAAAAGAGAAAAAAGACTTTGCCCCCTCCTTGATCATTCCACCAGATCGCGTCACATATTGTCAGCGTCTTTGAGCCTCGGAAAAGCGCTATATACATTTAATGAATTATTATTATTATTATTATATTATTGTAATATTCCAACAAACAAAAAATAATAATTGCCCAAGGGGTTCACATACTTTCAAGCATCACTGTATGTGTTTGTTAGTGCAAGTGAGGTGTTACATGCCATAGTGCAATTCAGAAAACAAGTGTGACAAAAGTGATTACGACAGTGCTAAATTCAAACAAAGCAAGAAAAACACAGAAAACACTCCATCTTATATCCGTAATACATTTCTATACACTTCATGTTTTCCATGTTGCTTCATCGACCGTTTAATCTTTAAGCCTATATTTCACAGAGTAATTGAGGTGGTGTTTAAAGATTATTGAAACATTTAGAAAACAACAGTGTTGCCTTCACAACAGGTATGGCACCCAGGCCTCTCCATCATATTTGCATCATATTTGTATTTTATTGTGTATTATATTTGTATTTAAAAAAAAACTGTTAGACTAATTGTTATTGTGTACGGCAACACTTTTTAAAAGGAGTTGTAACATCTGATGCATCTGATATACTTATAACAATCAGACCTGTAGTGAACAAATCTGTGCATAGCAAACTCGGATTCTTTTATGGATAGAGTTAACTTCCCTCTGCTAAAGTAAGGAAATGATCTGACATGAAAACAATGGTTTGAATCATTCAATAAACTGTATTTCCAAATCACATGAAGTTTCACAACACAAATAACAACCCTAACCAGTCCCGTTTGTCCGCAATGCGAACTATAGCTGGATCCAAAAAAATGAGTCTCAACAATAGCCTATTAGGCCCATCCACAGGGTTCCAGGCTGAATAAAAGTCATATAATCCAACGCAGGACGGAAAAAGCGCACGGCGCAACGAGACTGATCAGTCTTAATTAAACCCCCCCCCCCCCAAAAGGCAATTGCATAAAACCCAAAAGAAAACAAAATAGATCGCTCTCACCCGTTCCTTGGGGGAGAGGTGGAACAGCGATGAGCGTAGAGAAGAATAGGGTTGGTCAACACTGGTATGACCAGGTAATCCACATACGACGGTGATGAAAGAGTCTCGGTGATCTCCGTGTAATAAACTAACTTATTTTCCCCGGATCAACGGTTCAAACTTTAGTCCGTCCGTGTGGTAACTTAAGCCGCTGCAATATTAAAACTGGCGCGCTCGTCTCTCCTTCTCTCCAAACATTTCTCTCAAAACAACCCCCTTTGCTTCCTCCTTGACCCCTCCCTTATAGTGGACAGGTGCCTCTAAAAGTCGCGTCTTTCCCCGATTAACCCGTACATTGCCAAAGGACATAGCATTGAACATAGACAGAAACAAATGACCTTTCACCACACATTACAAGTTTCTTTTTCATTTACCCACACCATATACAACTTTGAGGACATTTCAATTCAATAACCCCTTTCATAAGTTATTTTCTGGGTAATTAATTATAGTGCACCATATACATTTATGGCACATGTGGCAGTGCCACATACTATAAACCATAATATTGTACCTCACCGCTTGCCATAGGATAGACATCAGCTATTCCCGTGAGACCAAGGAACGGGATAAGAAAATGTAGATTTGGTTCATGAATTTTATATGTATACGGAAAAGAAGTATACAGAATATATGCAGATATTTACGGATGGATCAAAAGACCCAATAACAGATAACACTGGCTCTGCAGTGGTAGTCCCTAGTCGCAGAGTCGAGTTATGTAAAAGGACCACAAACTGCTTAAGTGTCTATTCAGTTGAGCTGTATGCCATTCTGATGGCGTTAGAGTGGGTGGAACAAGCTAAACCCAGCAGAGTGCTGATCTGCAGCGACGCAGCAGCTTGTCTATACAGCTTGAGGCGTGGGACAGCAAAAAAGTGCCAAGACTTAATGCACAGTATAATGGATGTACATTCAAGGGTGGTGAAGCAGGGAGTGGTGGTAGTGGTCATGTGGGTCCCTGCACATAAGGGTATCATGGGCAAGCGGTGAGGAAGAGTAGACAAACTAGCTAAGCAAGCGGTAAAAAAAGGAAACATAGACACAGACATCCAAATATCAAAATCAGAGGGAAAAAATATTGTGTGGAGGGAAGCAAATAAAAAGTGGCAGCAACAGTGGGACCAGGAGACAAGGGGAAGACAATTATATGCATTACAAAACAGAGTGGGTGGTGTGAGAATCAGGGGAGGAAATAGAAAAGAGGAGGTGGTAATGTCCAGACTAAAGGCCAATGCACACGGCGTGCGATTGTGTCGCCGGACAACATTCGATTGCAATGCACACGGCGTGCGATGCGATTTTGTCGCACCACAAAATTCGATTTTCAACTCACACCATTGAAGTCTATGAGAAAATCTCATCCCAATGCACACGGCGTGCGATGCGATTTTGCCGCACCACAACATTCCATTCTCAATTGTTACTTTATTGTTACGTAGTCGGACCAGGCAGGCTGATTACAATAGGCTCTACCAATATTGCTTGCCTTGCTTCCACAATTTCTACAAGATACAACTGGACTTGTAATAAAATATGTGGGTCCCCTGATTTAGGGGTATTGGTAAAATGTCAGGAGAGGGAGCGCACAAAACACACAGCCAGAAAGGTGTATTATAAAAGCCACTTTATTATTATGGGCGATGATCAGGCGGACATAGATTCGGAGGACGGCATAGTTCAATAAGTTAGACCTGGTTTCCCTAATTACCATTACAAACAGTGTACAAAAAAGGCACGCTCTATTGGAGCCACAGCACGCTCATACAGTAAAGCCACACATAGAAGCACGCTCATATCGAGCCACAGCATAATTATACGGGCCGACACAAGGCCATAGGACACCACACAACTCCACTACAAGGGGCTGGTCAGCAAGACCGGGTGCTCACCACTACACGGCACACTAAAATATGCAAATTGGCTTAGGCTACTCAAGTCTAACATCTAGCTATTCGCCCCTAGGACTCAACTTCCACAACTGACCATGCATCTCAATTAATCATCATAAATATACAGTAGTACAAATTCATCTCATTCAAATAATCATAGGCCTATAAATAAGACAAACATTGGACATATTGGTTGAATAGTAAATTATTGAAAGGGCACGTAACTCGCCGGGTATTTGAGACCCCCCCGTGGGGTCTGAGCGGTGCACTGCGTCCAACCGATGAGGCTCAATAGGTAAGAGTCCGTCTGGCTGACCATCGGTGGCGCAGGAACAGAGGAAGTGTGACGGCGGGCAAACACTTCCCAATAGACGGCTGCAGCTGGGTGACACTCCTAGTGGACGCCCCGGTTCCGACTATCTTACTAGGCCTCAACAATAAAGCCCACTGACTGGCTAGCTCTTCCGTGCCGGCGGCCCTAACCAGCCGCGAACACACCACCCCCCAGGATGAGTGTTAGTCCCGTAGCATGAAATGGGTTCTGAACCCAAAACCCAGCGTGAACCGTCAACTGCCTGCCCCTCTCCCGGCTCTGTCTGAAATAGAGTCCTGGACAGAGTATGCGGGCAGGGCCGCAGGTGAAATCGATCAACCCCAGCGAATGTTCCTGCGTTCACGCTACAATATTGTGCCTACATGCTCGATTGTTATTATTATGTAATATAGGCGTCTTGTATGTGAGATGGGCTGTGTAGCTATGTGGCATGACCAGTGATGTGAATAACGGCGTTACAATAAACGGCGTTACTAACGGCGTTATTTTTTTCAGTAACGGGTAATCTAATTGATTACTATTTCCATCGTTACAACGCCGTTACCGTTACCGGTAATTCAATGCGGCGCGTTACTAGTTACTACTGAAGCTTCTCATTGTCATCCGACCTCAGTCACAGCTGCAAAGGTGATTTTTGTTTGTTTGTTGGTGAGGGGGGAGGGGAGGGGCGAGACAACCGCTTAAGTGATCATGATTGGCTATGGTAGAGAAAATGTCATGGTAAGCCAACCATAGTTCAGTGCTGTGCGGATGTTTCTACACACAAACCACACGCGCGCACAGCACCACACACACACTCAAACTATCAGAGAGATACACGCAGCAATGATATATATATTATATATAATAGATATTACACTGTAACTATCAGAGAGATACACGCAGCAATGGCGAGTCCCGAGTGTTCTGAGGTGAACGTGGCGTTTTCACGGTGGAAGTACAGGCACTATTTCAGTACTACTTTAAAAGCACTTCATATTGTTTAACTGTTAACTTTTGTAATGAAGAAAATACTTGAAGTACAATATGTCTACCAGTTGTGGTCTGTTGAAGTGCAATAAATATGAAAAGTTCCCTGCTGAAACCTGCTCAGAAAAAATCTATCTTCACAAGAAGATCACATTTATCTTCTAATATGGCAGTGGGTAAGCTTTTCCTTGTCACATTTGGCTGACTGACCTTAACTTAGCCCGCTGCACCGTAGTAAAAAGTAACGCAATAGTTACTTTCCTTAGTAACTAGTTACTTTTATAATGAAGTAATTCAGTTACTAACTCAGTTACTTTTGGGGATAAGTAACTCGTAACTATAACTAATTACTTTGACTGCCCAACACTGGGCATGACACAGAAATAAATCATGCATGCAGTAATTCGTAGAGCTAGTAATGTGTATAGTAGCAGCTGTGGGCTATATAGGTGTAGTGGCTGGCTGATGGTGATGTTCATATCTTGCCCTTGACTGTCAAACTGTTAAAATAGATGATTGCTCCATCCACAATTGAAGATGTCAGGTTGACTGGTTGACATCTACAGTAGGCTACTAGTCTAGACCATGGAATTCCTGTTTCAGATAGCTATGTAAACTTATATTATGCGGTCAGGTAATGTGTACTGTATAGGTATGCTGTGAAGCTACTTGGTGTGGGTAGATGAATTAATCTTACCTCGATACCCCGATTCAAAAAATGTAAAAACACAGACCGTTAAAAACGGTCACTTAACTCCTCTTCAAAAAAGGAGACAGTCATCAACGAAAGGAGACAAACGAAAATGGGTGAGTAGCAACGTTAACGTTGATATGCTTTTATGTAATGATAGCTAGCTTTTTTTACCTCTGCCTGCCACACCAACTGTATTAAAACACTTCATATTTAATTATATACAAGTTATTGTCACGACCAGAGGGCGGAACCCAGAAGCAGACAACAGAGAACAGGTAGTACAACAATAATAGTGATTTATTTGTAAGGGTTGGGGTGTCAGGGGGAGCAGGCTGGAGGTAGGAAGAACAGGCAGGGGGTCAGGCAGGCAGGCAGGTAGTCAGACAGGCAGGGGGTCAGGCAGGCAGGCAGGTAGTCAGACAGGCAGGGGGTCAGGCAGGCGGAGTGGTCGTCAGACAGGCAGGGGGTCAGGCAGGCGGAGTGGTCGGCAGACAGGCAGGGGGTCAGGCAGGCGGAGTGGTCGTCAGACAGGCAGGGGGTCAGGCAGGCGGAGTGGTCGGCAGACAGGCAGGGGATCAGGCAGGCGGAGTGGTCGGCAGACAGGCGGAGGGTCAGACAGGTAGCAGGTAGTCAGGCAGGCAGGGGATCAGGCAGGAGGAGTAGTATCAGGCAGGCAGGGGTCAGACAGGGAGCAGGGTAGTCAGGCAGGCAGGAGGTCGGCAGGCAGGGAATCCTTCAACGGGGAACAGGGAGAATAGGGTTAGGCTAGGACAGGGGTCGGCAACCCGCGGCTCCGGAGCCGCATGTGGCTCTTTTGCCCATCTTCAGTGGCTCCCTGTGGCTTTGACCACAAATAGAAATTAACAACGATTATTTATTTTTTATGTTGCCGCGGTGTCTCTCCTTGAACTACAACTCCCTGCTTACGCTGTAATGTTGTACGAGGGCCAATAGGATTCGGATATGTTGGCACATGACTAGTATTTTGACTGGACCCAACATGAGACTGGATGTGACAGGTTTTTTTCAAGAGTAGACCTATATCCACAGGGATTGACGAAGTACTGCGGCAGGCAAAGCAAGAAACTATCCACATTGTCTACAACTTTGTGGCTAGATTTATAGACGGACATCGGCGACGCAAATCGATGAACGGGAGCTTCCCGGTGAGCGCTATTTGCCTACTTTTAAATGCAAAAAGCGGCTTGTCTTTAGCTCAAACCGTTTCCGAATTATGAACTTCTAAAGAAGGTATGATATTTGGAAGCGCCGGCGTTCCTGTGGGTCTGAGAGGGTTTAACTTAAAATAGTGAAAAGAGGACGAGGGAGGCTAGTTTTCATTTGGTACTGGAGTCTACAGTCTGTCGATTTGTCTATTTTTTGGCTGACGATCTCTTGGCTTGCTCACTTCCTCTGGATGAAATTACAAACTTATCCATATTTTTTCTCAGGCTAGTATAGCCAGATAAAAGTATCAACCCACTTGTTAAAAGGCACCAGAATACACGAAATTGCATCTACTCTGTTAAAAAAAATTTGGGGGGAACCCCCCAGATCCCCTTTACGCTATGTGACGTGCTGACGTGATCCAAGATCCAAGATGGCGCCGACCATGGCTGCTATGTCGCTACAGTTTGTTGTGTTCTGTCTGTTCTGTGTCTCTGTGTCCTGCCTAACGTCGTACACAAACGACGTTCTACTGCACATGAGGGGTTTAACCCCACCGGACATCTTCCCCAAACTACTCACCCGTTCCACGGACATTCTGGATATGCTTGTGAGGGGGACCGCGTTTTTCGCCAGAGCTGTGAGGTGGATCAGAAGGCAGCGAGGTCGGAGAGCTGGCTGTTTGGTTCGCCTTCGGCGGAGAGGGACGCGACCACCACTCCCGGGCATATTCCTGAGCAACGTGAACTCCCTCTGCAATAAAATGGATGAACTCCGGTGTCTCGTTGCAAGGAACAGCGACTTCCACTCCTCGGCTGTCTTCGCGTTCACGGAGACGCACTTATCTTCATCTGTCCCTGACGAGGCGGTGGAGTTAGAGGGATTCTCCGCGTTCCGGGCTGACAGAGACTTCGAGGCGGTGAGCAAGTCTAGGGGAGGGGGGTTAATGTTCTTTGTAAACGTGCGCTGGAGTTCCGAGGTGACAGTGCTCCACAAACACTGTTCCACGGCTATAGAATCCCTATTCATACTCTGTCGTCCATTCTATTCCCCCCGTGAGTTCAGCTCATTCATTCTCGCGTGTGTCTACATTCCACCTGATGCTGACGTCACCGCAGCAGTAGACACACTGGCAGAGCAATTGATGAGTGTGGAACGTAGTTACCCGGACAGTTTTGTTGTTGTTTTGGGGGATTTTAACCAGGCTAATCTTAGCCGGGCGCTCCCCAAATACAGGCAGCAAGTCACGTGTCCCACCAGGGGGGTGAACACTCTGGACCATTTACTGTACAGCTCGTCAAGCCTACCATTCTGTCCCCCGTGCTGCACTGGGCTACAGTGACCACATCCTCATACACCTGATCCCTTGCTACAGGCAGAGGTTAAAACTCTCTAAACCTGTTGTACGGCGATTCAGGGTGTGGTCCAGTGAGGCATGTGAGCGACTCTGCGCCTGGTTGGAGAGTGCAGGCTGTGACCAGGACTTGGTGGAGTGGGCGGGGCCAGAGGCTGGTAACAATCTGGATGTATACACAGACACTGTTACATCATTTATCAGCTTTGGCGAGGAGGTGTGTGTCCCCCTCCGCTCCAGGAAGTCCTTCAACAACGACAAGCCCTGGTTTTTATCCCAACTCAGGCGTCTGAGGTCAGAGAAGGAGGTGGCTAGGCGCAGTGGGGACGTGGACCGGGTCAAGCAGGCCAAGTACAGGTTCGCCAAAGCGGTGAAGGAGGCGAAGCATCGCTTTTCGGAGAAGCTGCAGCAACAGCTCTCTGAGGGGGATTCCGCCTCCGTCTGGAAAGGCCTAAAGACCATCACCAACTACAAACCCAGGTCCCCGCTGATGTCCGACAACCTCCCTCTCGCTAACGAGCTGAACGAGTTCTATTGTAGGTTTGAGAAAGAGAGGTTCCCGCCCACCCCCGCCCTCTCCCTCCACACCCCCCGGCTACAACCACCACCCCCGTCCCCCAGGGGGGCCAATGTCCCTCCTGCTACCCCCACCCTCCCCCCTCCTCACCCGCCCCGCCCACCCCCACCCCCCTTTCCCCACCCCCTCTCTCTGTCACAGTGCGAGAGGTAAACAGACTGTTTAAGAGGCAGAATCCCCGGAAGGCAGCTGGTCCGGATTCCGTCTCTCCCTCTGTCCTGAAGCACTGCGCCGACCAGCTGGCCCCGGTGTTTACCCACATCTTCAACGCCTCGCTGGAGCTGTGTCACGTCCCAGCGTGCTTCAAGGCATCAACCATCATCCCCGTCCCCAAGAAGGCCAAGGTCACAGGCCTCAACGACTACAGACCCGTCGCTCTGACCTCTGTCGTCATGAAGGTCCTGGAGCGCCTTGTCCTGGCCTACCTGAAGCTCATCACGGATCCTGTGCTGGACCCCCTGCAGTTCGCGTACAGAGCCAATAGATCCACGGAGGACGCCGTGAACATGGCTCTGCACTACGTACTAGAACACCTAGACACTGCAGGCAACTACGCCAGGATCCTGTTCGTGGACTTCAGCTCGGCCTTCAACACGATCCTCCCACACATCCTGGAGCACCAGCTATCCCTGCTGCAGGTGCCGGTCTCCACCTGCAGGTGGATCACGGACTTCCTGACTGACAGGTCTCAACGGGTGAAGCTGGGGAAGAGCATTTCCAGCTCCAGGTCCACCAGCACGGGCTCCCCGCAGGGCTGCGTCCTGTCTCCAGCACTATTCTCCCTTTACACCAACAGCTGTGTCTCCCGCCACCCCTCGGTCAAGCTCCTGAAGTTTGCAGACGACACCACCCTGGTGGGCCTCATCTCCGGGGGGGACGAATCTGCCTACAGGGGTGAGATCGAGGGGCTGCAGAGCTGGTGCAGTTTAAACAACCTGGAGCTAAATGCTCTGAAAACAGTGGAGATGGTGGTGGACTTCCGAAGGAAAGCAGCCCTGCCCCCTCCCATCACGCTGGGAGGTACCCCGGTGGCCTCCGTGGAGTCATGCCGCTTTCTAGGCATGACCATCTCCCGGGACCTAAAGTGGGAGCAGAACACCGAGGCCCTCACAAAGAAGGCCCAGAAGAGGATGTTCTTCCTCCGGCAGCTGAGGAAACTCAGGCTGGCGAGGTCCATGATGGTCCAGTTCTACACGGCCATCATAGAGTCCATCCTCACCCACTCCATCATCACCTGGTTCCCTGCTGCAACGACCAAGGACAAGGCCAAGTTGCAGCGGGTGCTACGTTCAGCAGAGAGGGTGATCGGCTGTCCCTTGCCCTCCCTCAACTCCCTGCATGACACCAGGGCTCTGAGGAGGGCAAGGAAGATCATGGCAGACCCCTTCCACCCCGGCCACGGCCTCCTCACCCTGCTTCCCTCTGGAAGAAGGTTGCGGCTGCCTAAGGCACTGAAGGCCCGCCACAGGCTCAGCTTCTACCCCTCAGCCGCCAGGCTGATAAATGACTCTGGCTTCCCCCTCCCCCCCGCCCCCAAGTCTGCCCAGGACTGAACTGGACTCACTGTAAAAAACTCTGCACTGCACTTTATACCGCACTATCCAATGCACTGTTGTCTGTCCTGTGTTGTTGTTGTTGTGTTGTCCTGTTTTTTGACATGTGAAAAAAAGTATAAACGCACTTGCTGTGGTGACGAAGCAAATTCCTATATGTGTAATGCATAGTGGCAATAAACTGAATCTGTATCTGAATCTGAATCTGAATCCTAGTGTTTCACTTTTGTAAAGCACAATACGTTTGCATTCGGTTGTATGCATATGTGCTAAGGCTTATGTATTTGTAGCCTACTATTTTGATAGTAGGATAATATATAGACACTTACAGCATGTGTTGCCTTCATTATAAGGCTTATATTAGGCTTTACATTTTTTGCGGCTCCAGACAGATTCGTTTTTTTGTTTTTTGGTCCAATATGTCTCTTTCAACATTTAAGGTTGCCGACCCCTGGGCTAGGATAACGGGTAACGAATAGAGTAGACGGTACGAGCACTAGGAACCAACCATAAATGGCTACGATCTGGCGTTGACTGGAAGCAGGTGCAGAGCTTAAGTAGGAGCCAGTCGCGGTCTTAATCGGCCACACCTGGCACCACTGATAGACGGCTGATGAGCCAGGGGCGGAGCTGTGACGGTTATTTTGTGATGCTTATTATTACATTTCTTTGAACCATTTATTTCTGCTAAACCTATTTACTTTCCAGTTCTTTCCTGCCCTGGCTCCACCAGGGCCATATTCCACTAACGGTGGCTTAATATAGCGGCGCTATAATTAAATGCGGCGCTCAGGGACCTCGAGATTGGTATTCAAGCCTCAGGTGATTCCTCGAATGAGGATCAGCCTTGTGTCATCAGTGTTCACAGAAGACAGGCTTACAAATCTTCGATATGGGCGCGTGCACGCAGACATACGCAGCCCAGAAGAGTCGATCTGTCGAAATGAAGATACTCCACTCTGCAGGGGTACTACATTTGCGCAGCATTCCGAATTATTGATTTTTTATGAAGACGGAAAAATAAGATGTAAAATAGTGCAATACTGCCGCAATTAACAAGGCGAGGGAAATGGTTTGGCAAGAAATTGCTGACCGATTAAATGCGTAGGTCATACTATCCCCAGTTATTGTTATATGTTCATATTTTAATAAATGAATATTTACTACTGTGGTGATATCAGCAGCAGGCTACAAACCGTCATATCGCCACAATGGCCTAGTGGTATCGACCGCTGCCATAGGATTTATTCGTCATTTTATATCGGTGGTTCAAATCCCTCTTCAGGCGCACTTTTTACTGCATTTCGTTGTCTGAATCTAATCTAAAATCTCATCTAAAAAAGTATGTAGGCTATAAAA
This sequence comes from Nansenia antarctica, assembly GCF_963989245.1. Lineage (NCBI taxonomy): Eukaryota > Metazoa > Chordata > Actinopteri > Argentiniformes > Microstomatidae > Nansenia > Nansenia antarctica. The sequence continues at coordinate 36,628,490 of NC_137676.1, forward strand.
TTATGGTGCAGGCTAATTTACAAGAACTGACACGATTACAATGGTGTTTGAAACCTTTGCATGAAATCTTCGGTTAAATGTAAAAAAAAAAAAATGAATGACTTAGTCAAGTCTCGAACCCGCAACCTTTGGAACTCGAGTCCGCAGCCTTAACCACTACGCTAACCAGACCGCTGTGATGACAGCAATGCAAGTTGAGACAATTACTTTTTTTTTTTTACACTCTTTTCTTTATCGATCTATCTATCACACTTTCAAAATATCAAGTTATCTATCACACAATCAAACTATCTATCGATCGATCACACTTTCAAAATATCAAATTATCTATCTATCACACAGTCAAACTATCTAATCAAACTATCTAATCTATCTATCTCGTGTGAAGTGGGAACTAATATTTCCTAAAAGACACATGAGGAACTTTCGTTCAGGGTTTAGTTTCCGCCTGTGAGCCTTTTTTGACGCACGGATGACTATAGCCTGTGTTTTAGCCTGGTCGGGACCAGGCTAATTATATCTGACTCAGAAGGAGCTCAACCAAGCAGCGAATTATTTGAGCCACATTGATGGCACCGAAAGCAAGCTAACATTTTCGAGGCTTAGAACTTTATCGAGGCTTAGAACTTTATCGAGCTTTGTGGAATATGGCCCAGTCCTACCCAGGCCGACCACCGCCATCATCAAAACAAAACAAACAAACAACCAAAAAATATATATATTATTTTTTTACTGCATCTGTTCTGCTGTCCTCCACTGTACCAAATCAATAGGAATAAGTGTGTGTTTTGGAAATGACTGTCTGTGATAGGAGTGTATCGCCCACCATCTGCTCATCATAGCACCCTTGATAACTTATATACAATGTGTTAACAGCACAGCGTATATGGAATGGTTTTTCCGTCTGACATCTCAGTGGCCCCTTAACACGCCTAACAAACATTGCCAAAATGTAGGGAGAACGTTATACTGACCATTATTAAAGGATGGTTCACTATTTTGACACTTGTTTTTATACAAATCTCTCTAAAAATGTCTTAAATTTACAAAAAATGTAAAATGTATGCCATTTGAGTGCAATAATAATAGTTCAAACTATTTATGAAATAGCCTTGTAGGGTCCCTCATCTGAATAGAAATCAATAACAGTCTGTAGGTCAAAACAATACAGTGTGTAAAGATTGCTATTCAGATGACAGACTTTCCAAAGACAAGGGTATTCATGCCGATATTCCGTGAAATATTATCATTGCACTCAGACTCAATCCAACATATTCAGTAACTTATTGAAGACATTTCTGCATTTGAGGAGAGCACAAGGGGTGTGTAGACTTTTTCAGACAGGTCTTATCTTCTTATGGTCTTATCAGGTCTTATCGTTTTTCATTGTTAATCAATTATTGAAACTAGATCTAATTATTGAAGCTAGATCTAATTATTGAAGCTATATCTAACGTTAGTAAAAACGGGAGCATGCCTATATTCCCCGGGTTCTATGTTCCCCGGGTTCTATGTTCCCCGGTTCCCCACTTCCGAAAAAGGATTCTATGTTCCCCGCTTCCGAAAAAGGGTTCTATGTTCCCCGCTTCCGAAAAAGGGTCCTATGTTCCCCGCCTGCCGTTGTGTCAAGCGACCCCAGGTGTCGTTATGTGGTACTGCATGAGAGTTTGACTCTTTTTTTTATTTTATTATTTTTTGCGTCTTAAGATGTCTTGGAAATATGAAGAACACAATGAATGTCATAGTATTGTCTCAGCATTTTATATAACTCCTTAGATAGATCATTTTCGAGATGGAATTGAAAATCTTATATTCCTAAAAGAACACCAGTGATATATATACAGTATATACACATTATTAAATATGTTTTCTATATTTTTGTCAAACGGAATCAAATATATACAGTAGAGATATCAATCCAAAATATAGGCTTTTATTGCAACCAACAACAACAACAAAAAACTATGTTTGTGCATACATGGTGTTTGTTTCCAAGACCAGGCATCAAACATATGCCAGGGCGGCGTCAGGCACAGCAACAAACAGCAACAAACATTATAACAATAATAACAATAACAATATTTAGGCCAATAACAATAACAATAACATAATAATAACAATAATAATAATAATAACAATAACAAAATTAGGCCAATAACAATAATAATAATAATAATAATAACAAAATTAGGCCAATAACAATAATAATAATAATAATAACAATAACAAAATTAGGCCAATAACAATAATAATAACAACAACATAGGCCAAAGTGCTATCAAAATAAATGTGGAAAAATGGACAAATCAAAAAGATCTAGCCCATACGGACACTACGGCTGACAGCCCTCCAGTACGAAGCCAGATCTCTGAGGACCTGCATATACTGTCCTTTCAGCCTCAGTAGACGGGCCTCCAACTCCCTCCACTTCCGTCTCCTTGTTGGGGGAGCGTGGCCTCTGTCTGCCATCCCCAGCTTATCCTCTGCAAGTGTTTGCTGATCCTTCAGGTGCCGAAGGAATATCCAAAGTGAAGGATGGCGCACTTGGACAGCATCGTTTAGAGTACGATGATAAGCTAGAACAAAAATACAGAATTATAACTTATTAGCCTATTAATGGCCTATTAATGTGCAAACTGGTTCTACATCTGCAAGCTGATCTACTAACGGTGTGCAGTGAGGATTGTTGATCTTTCCAATGTAGAAGATAGCGGGCCTTATTTGAAGTATAGCCGAAAACAAGTATATCTCACAACTTCCCCTGTGTGTGAACTTCAATTAGTATTCGTTATTTGGGATCTTAGTAAATCAGGCCCTAAATGTTATTAGTTTGGCATGAACATTTTGACATTTAACATTTTCCCCTCTGTGTCTCCTCCTTTCACAATTTTAAATCCTTTCTTAATCCTTTCTCAATCACGGTGCCCGCCCATGATTGGACTGATGTTACGTCCATCATCATTAGCGCACCTGTACGTGGCAACTCGTCCACCTGTTTAAAGAGCCCTCCTGTCCTCTGCTGTGTTTGATGTTTCATTAATTTTTGTTTCGGCTCATAGTTAAACCTATACTCTATACGCACAGGCCCAGAGGTGATAGGATAATAATGAATTAACCCATAATTAGCAGACAATATTATATTATCAATATAAAATAATTAACTTAATACTTCAGATTTAGTTATTAGATGAAATTATACTTTTTTTGTTCAGATCTGTCATTGTTACACTTACATTCAACATGGTTATTGGTCCTTTGCTCCATGTTTCTTTCGAACACATTCCACATCGCTGGTGGGAAGGCCGCTCCAGGCTGGACATATGTGTTACGAACATCCTCGAGGAAGTCTTGTAACTCAGGGTGGTTCCCCAGGGCACGCCTGGTGTTTCTGTGGTTGAGGAGAAGATCAAAATTGATCTGGACCAGAGCCAGAGGCAGGTGTCCTAAGGCCATCACCTTGCGGATGACTGCTGCCAGTGGATGGTCATGACGGAATGGACCAGCCAATCCAAGTCCCTGTACCCTCTTCCACAAGGCTTGGTTGAAATGGAAGTAGCATCCTCCGATTCTGGCTTGTGGCAACTCCGTTTCAAGAGCAGTTTTCAGCGCTTGCTCAAAGTCACAGATGACTTTACGCGGACGCCAACTGTGGTGGGTGATTCTCCTGACTGACGTTTTGACACACTGGAACACTTGTCGGTAGTGTCCAATTGTACGTTGCTCCATGAGGACATGTACAAGGGGGACAACGAAGCCATGAATGTCCCCGAGTATAGTAAATACTTGGTTGTATGGGCGTGGGCACGACTTGAATGTAGCATCCATGTACAATGTCCTGCAGTGTCGCAGCTGTCTCAGGTTGTCCTCTGTGGAAAACACTGCTATGCCCCACTCACTGTCTTGGTGCAGGAGGAAGTGGTCTCTGGCCCATGGACCGTCGATCCTTACATCCACGGTAGCTGGGATGGGAGGGATTACTGCAGCTCTGGCTCTGGCCATAACAGACCTAACTGACCGAAATCTTTGAGGAGGTCGCCCCCGACCTCCACCCTGGATCGGACGGCCCCGCTGTAGACCTACGCGCTGAGCATTGTAAATGCGTTTGATTGGTACTGTGGGTTCTCTCACCACCTCTCCAGTAATCACTTGGCGAAATTGCGCATTGTTCACCATTTGTGTATCGGGGGCATGTACATGTTCGTAGACCTCCCGAACTTCGATGTTGGGATTGACGACCTCTACATCAAAGATGTTGGTAACCAGAACTGTCCGGCAGTCTTCTCTCCAACACCGCCACCGAATATTCTGTAAGTTTGTGCGGTGTTTGTGGTATACCTAAAATTATCCAGAACTAATATTTTACCCCCTCGGTCTCCAGTCATTATTTGAGCCATTGTCACTACGCTGTCAGGTTGGGGATCGCTCTACCTTGGAGCGACCCGTTGGCGCCCCCTATGTTGTGTAGTGTTTCTCTGTCTGTCCTAATTGTCTGTGATTGTGAACAGCTGTGAGTGATTGTCTAGGTCTATTTAGTTCCCCCTGTGTTTTCCCTCTGTGTCGATTGTTCACTTTATGTTGCGTCGTGTGTGTGCCTGTTGTCTTAGTCTTGTCGCAGCCTTATTGCTCCTCGTATGCCATGGAGATAAGTATCGTATGACTATTGCTAATCCTTTGTTTTGCCTTGTTAGGAGACTTGCTTTCTCCACGTTCATTTGATCGCTTACTGTGCGGGTTATTATATACTGCTTACTCAAATAAAGAGTACTTTATTTTGGAATCATATCCTGCATCGTTTCCATTCTGTTCTGCTCTGCATCTGGGTCCAAACACATTGACTAACCGTAACACTACGCATGTGTTACGAACATACCGGTATGTGAGGAAGTCTTGTAACTCAAGCTCAATTACAATTGAGCTTAAAACAATTGATAGGGGGTGTTACGCCCCCCTGGTGACTCGGAGTAGAAGGGCGCAACAGAGACACACTAAATATCAGAGTGCAACATTGTCCCCTGAAACATACAAGTATATTATATCAATGTGTTTCTATGCAGTATCAATAGCATCTAATTTAGATTTTTTTATTTTAGTTGTTTATCTAAAGAAAATAATATTTTAAAATAATGAATTATCTAAAATTATAAATTAAAAACAATCTAAATGATATGCTACATTTAGCATATCATGCTACAATGATATGTACATTTCAAGCCTGCAAACTGCGACACTTTAAATGAATGTGCAATAACACTATGTGCAATATGACAACCCTAGGGTACATAAGGTTGCAGAGAATAGGAAATGTTAGAATAGGTATAGCATAGCATAGAGTACAGCACAGTGTTTTATTTGTACAGTATAGTATAGTGGATAGTGTACAATATACATCCTCCTTTCCCTCCTTGTTTTTTTTAGTTTTTTTTTTCTTTCCTAGCACCAGGGGAGCCCCCCCTCCCAAATTTCATTGTTTGGTACCTGTACTATATCAATGACAATAAAGACCATTCATTCATTCATTCATTCATATTATCAATAGCATACCCCTTTTATAATTAGCATACTGAATTTCATTCTCAGATTTGATATAAAGACTATCAGAGTTGGGTCATTTGTGAAGACAACCCCAACCCAACTCAACCCAACCCTACTTGGTGAAGACAGGAACCACAGGCAACCGGTGAAAATCACAGGCATATGGGCTACCATGTCAGGTAAAATAGTCTTACTGAAAGCCAACCTTGTATAAAAAATATTGATGGGAATCTATAGCCTACCTTAATACTTGATGTCTTTTATTTTCAGAGAATCCACAGCTCCTGTTTGAAGGGACCGTGTTCCTGCCACTCCACAGAGAAGATCCCCTGACAGGCTGTGAAGAGTACAAGGAGGGAGCAAAGCTTCTCTTCCCACCCTCAGCCATCACTGACACCCTCCTGTTCCTACATCATAAATGTTTTTGGGAACCACGCCAACTTGTTGGGATAGGTATGAATTCAACTGCCACCAATGGGCAATACTGTGAAATTGTTGATAAAAGAGTAGTCCACAACATCAGGAACACATGCTACCTGAAGAATAGGTTTCTCCACTCTCATATGGAGTAACTCTCCCATGTCACACTGTGATGGTGGTCATTGTAGTCTGTCTGGGATGGAGGATGTCAGTGTAGTCTCTTTCAGAAGGACAGTTTAGTCTCTCTGTGGTGGAGGGGAATGTTGGGGGAGTTGTTACACAACACATTCTTGTTTATTTATTTATTTGTATTTTAAATAGGGACATAATAGGCGCACCCCTGCGCTATCAGAACGAGCTACCCCAATGTCACATCGGAATTCGACGTTTGGATGCAAATGTCATGTCGGAATTCGACGTTTGGATGCGATCTCACGTCAGAATTCGACGTTTGTTAAAGTCAAAATATAATTTATCTTCCACACATTTATTTTCGATTTTCAAATCCGCCATATGATACAAACAACTCAAGGCACTCTTGAAGAACCCAAGCCCTCCAAAATAGAAGACCTTATCAATAAGGAGGTTCAAAGTTCTAAATGTATTTCTCAAGTTTATTTATCTCTGCTTGAATGCTTGTCTACAAGTACAGATGCTACGAGGTGTAAATGGGAAAAGGATTTAGACATGGATATAAGTAAAGAGGACTGGTCTTTCTTTTGTCTTAAAGTTCGTAAATGTTCTTACAATATGAGGCACAAACTCCTTCTTTTTCAAATTTTGCATAGAACTTATTATACACCTGCAAAACTTTATAAAATGAATAATGAAATGTCCTTTTTGTGCTGGCGCTGCAAAAAACAGAAAGGGGAGTTTTACCATATGTTTTGGTCATGTAATTTGTTGTTAACATTTTGGAACTTTGTAATTGACACGATAGCATTATGTTTAAATATTCACATTGCAGATTTATGAAACACAGGATAAGATGTAAATTCCTTTGTGCAGGCACGTACGTGAGAGTGTGTGTGTGTGTGTGTGTGCGTGTGTGTCGTCTTGGTGGTGAGTGGTTCATGCAGGGGGGGGGGGGGGGGGCTGGGGTTAGGTTTAATTTCGGACGCATCATCAGTCATGAAGCCAGGTCATGGGGTGTTTCGGCCATCACACTATACACCCTCGCCAGAGGTGGCCAGCTCAGGGGGATCAGCCCCGAACTTGCGTCAATCCTAATTCGTCATGAGAATGGCTGACGTCTCATGAGACTATGCAAGGCAGGGGCGTCCTTTTCCCTGAGTCAGGCCTAAGCTGACCGCATACCTTCTGGTTGGCTACTTCGGGGCCCAGCAAGGATCTTTCCTTCTCATAAAAAGCCACTGGCTGCTTCTTTCGGCTGCTTCCGATGCAGCTTTGATGGCTGAACGCAGGCTTTGGCCTCTGATTCCCAGGTCTGTAAACAATCTGGTGGTAGATCTTGCCACAAACCCTCTGCACCCCACCTCCACTGGGCGGACTTCAGTGTTCCAGCCGCGGTGTTGTGCTTCGGCGGCGAGCCCAGCATAGCGTAGATGTTTCCGCTCGTAAGCTTCATCCATTGCGTCCTCCCAGGGTACGGTTAGTTCAATGATGTACACCTTTTTTAGAGAAGGGGACCAGAGAACCAAGTCAGGTCTCAGGGTGGTTATGGCGATCTCTTTAGGAAACACAAGCTGTCGTCCAATATCAGTCAGCATCTTCCAGTCGCGGGCCAACCGTAGCTGGCCTCGCTCAGATGGTGTCGAGCTGCTCCTGGTAACCTTTGCCCCCTCACGGACAAAGGTAATTGCCTGTTGGTGGTTGGATAATGATGGCGGTAGGGAGTTGGCGGCAGCTCGTTTGTCCTCCAGGGTGGATGCAAAGATCTTCAGGACTTGGTTGTGACGCCACGTGTAGCGTCCTTGGGCGAGACTAGTTTTGCATCCTGAAAGAATGTGCCTGAGGGTGGCTGGCGTGGAACAAAGGGCACACCCCGGGTCTTCACCATACCACTGGCCAAGGTTAACTGGTGTTGGAACGACGTCGTATGTAGCTCTGATAATAAAGCTCAACTGCCTCGCTTCCATGGCCCACATGTCCTTCCAGCTAATCTTCCTCCTCTCCACACTGTCCCATCGCGTCCACTGTCCCTGCTTGGCAAGAGAGACTGCCTTGGCCCATCTTCCAGCCTCCTCCTGATGGCGTACTTCCTCAACCACCATCTTCCTCCGTTCTGGTGCTGTGGCCTTACTCCAAGCAGGGCGAGCAGCTGTTAGCCCGAAGCCTCCTCTTCCCTGCTGAACATACCCCACAATGTCAGCATGTTTGAGGGCTGCTGTTGCTTCCTCCACCGCTTTGGCTGGTGTCCATTTGCGCCCGGTTGCCAAGGTTGGTGCGTTGTTGCTCACCACTAAATCTCTGGATTCATTCAGTGTCATCTGGAGTCTTGTTTTTGCACACTTGAACTCCTCTGTGAGACTGGTGAGGGGCAGCTTGAGGATGCTGTCTCTGTAGAGACCTATGGTGGTAAGGCATCGTGGAATTCCGAGCCATTTCTTGATGTAGCCTGTGACTCCTCTTTCCAACTTCTCTACGATTGAGATTGGGACCTCATACACTGCGAGGGGCCACAGCATCCGTGGTAGGAGTCCAAACTGCAGGCACCAAGCCTTTAACTTTCCAGGTAGCTGTGTTTTGTCGATGGACTGCAGGCCACTGCTGATATCTTTGCGCAGTTGTAGCACCTGGTCTTTGTCCTTCAGGCTTGCATCATACCACCTGCCAAGGCTTTTTACAGGTTGCTCAGACACTGTTGGGATTGGATCATCGCCGATGAAGAATTTCAGGTCAGAGAGCACTCCCTTCACAATTGAGATGCTTCGTGACTTGGATGGTTTGATCTTCATACGGGCCCAACTGATGTTCTCTTCCAGTTTTCTGAGCAGCCTCCTGGTGCATGGGACGGTGGTGGTCAACGTTGTAATGTCGTCCATGTAAGCTCTGAGCGGAGGGAGACGCTGACCAGAGTCAACTCGCTGTCCGCCTACAACTCATTTTGAGGCTCGGATGATGACTTCCATTGCCATCACAAATGCCAGGGGTGAAATAGTGCATCCCGCCATGATGCCTACTTCCAGGCACTGCCAAGAGGTGGTAAAGTCAGAGGTGGTAAAGCAGAACTGCATGTCTTGGAAGTAGGATTTAACCAGGGCTGTGATGGTGTCCGGTATGTGGGAGAAGTCGAAGGCAGACCACAGGAGTTCGTGGGGCACAGAGCCAAAGGCATTGGCAAGGTCCAGAAAGACGACGTGAATGTCCCGTCTCTCCACCTTTGCCGTTTGGATCTGGTGCCAGATCATGCTGAAATGTTCTGATCACCCCGAGAATCCTGATATTCCTGCTTTCTGTACAGATGTGTCGATGTATTTGTTTCTTTTCAGATACTCGGCCATCCTCTGTGCAATGACACTAAAGAAGATTTTGCCCTCAACGTTTAGCAGGGAGATTGGATGGAATTGGCTGATGTTGACTGCATCCTTCTCCTTTGGGATGAGGACTCCACCTGCCCTGCGCCACGCTTTAGGTATTATCTTCTTCTGCCATGCTGTTCTCATGAGCCTCCAGAGAAACCTCAGGACATCTGATGCGTTCTTATACACCTTGTATGGGACTCCGTTTGGCCCCGGGGCTGATGCCGTTCTTGCTCGACGCACCGTGTTTTCCACCTCTTTCCAGGATGGGGGGCTGATCAGCATGTGGTGTTCAGGGGGGTCGATTGGTGGGATATCAGAGGGAATGGTCAGATGTTCATGCCGCCTTGGGTCAGAGTGTGTTTCTTTCAGGTGATTTTCCAGGTCTGTCTTTGTTGTTTTTAGAGCTCCACTTTTTTCCTTTGTGAAGATACTTTTAAGGAACTTGACGGGATCCTTATAGAACCGTGTTCTAGCTTGTTCTTTCTTCCTTCTACGTTTCCGGAGGTTCTCTGCTCTACGGAGGGATGCCAGCCGTGATTTGATGTCGACTTGAAGTGCGTTTATGCCTTCCCTTTCCGCTCCAGAGGCTTTTTTCCACCGTTTCCTAAGTTGTCTTCTTTCTAGGACGAGGCGCTGGATCTCCTGCTGCCTCCTGGAAACGGGTGCAGTTGGAACATCTTTCCCGCCTTTCCTTTCTTGCACTCCAAAGCGTTCTGCCCCATACTGGTAGATGATATCCCCCATTCTCTCCAACTTCTTTTCCACTGTCCCTTTAAGTTGCTCAAGAGACAGGGTCTGGTCAGTATTGATAGTTTCCCACAGCTTCTTATCCCCGGCACCAGGCCACTTCACATGCAGTCTATGCCCTGCTAGTCTCTTTTCGACTACAGGTCTAGGGGGTTGGGTCGGTTCTACCACTGTTGTTATCCCCTCTGTGTTTGCTTCCTCCACGACAGTGGTACTGATGTACTGCAAGCTATGGTTTGCGTCCAGTTGCTGTACTTCATTCGACTTATTCGATTCCTTTCGCAGAAAGTAACCAACGCGAGGCCTCTGTCTCTCCTCTGTCAAACACTTCATCTTTCCTTGGTGAATTCTCAACCCCCGGTAGGATGTATTCTTCCTCCAACCACAGGGACATATATGCTGTTTGTGGCCCGTTGACGTGGCTGTAGCTGGGGCAACTGTTGTGGCACTCTCTTGCACTGTGCTCCCGATACTCATAGTCGTTTCCGGTCCGGGGTCTGTTACCATAAAGTCAGCCGATGAGTCATCTTCCGCCTCCGCTCTCGCAGACTCTAGGGGTGTTCTCTTTTGTTGTCTTTTCGTAGCTATAGCGGGTGAATCCAACATGTCAAAGACATGGGAGACTACAAGCATGGGAAGCTAGCCCATGCCCGTCCCAGTGGGGTCTATTCCCTCCCGTCAGCTGTCTCTCCATGCCGCCACAAGGACTTTCCCCTGTCGTCAGCTGATCTTTCTCAGCGGTCACTGGACTCAGTGCCCAGTTACTCAGATTTATGAAACACAGGATAAGATGTAAATTCCTTTGTGCAGGCACGTACGTGAGAGTGTGTGTGTGTGCGTGTGTGTCGTCTTGGTGGTGAGTGGTTCATGCGGGGGGGGGGGGGGGGGGGCTGGGGTTAGGTTTAATTTCGGACGCATCATCAGTAGTGTTCCTCCAGGTCATGGGGTGTTTCGGCCATCACACTATACACCCTCGCCAGAGGTGGCCAGCTCAGGGGGATCACCCCCGAACTTGCGTCAATCCTAATTCGTCATGAGCAAAATCATCTCGCTTGTGTCTTTTAGGATGGACAGTGTTTCTTGTAGGGATGCACGGTGATGTGAATTGCTGTTAATATCATAGCGCATCCCTAATGAATGTATTATTGTGTGTGTGTGTGTGTGTGTGTGTGTATGTAGGCATGTGTGTTTTGTCTTATTATTATTATCTTTTTGTTGTGTTGTCGTTGGGCGTTGCCGCACAATGGTGGGGGGGAGGGGGGGAGGGGGTGGATACATGGGGGTGGGGAAACAAGAAAAAATGTGTTCAATTATATTGTAAAAATGTTTGAATCTTTGGAAACATAATTTAAAAATATATATATAAATTGATATAGAGTTAGTAGATTTGTGACAGCCCCCCAGTGTGTCTGAATTGGAGTCCTAGTATACTGTACTTCCAAATGGTTTAGCATGGGGGGTCAGGTTCAGTATGACTTGGATCATGCATTTGTGGAATGAGCAACACAGCTAAACGTGTGGGTAGCGGTATCATGGATACAACTGTGACAAAACAAAGAGTTTCCTCAGATGTTTTTATTCAAACAATATATCCAGACAGTAGCAATCGATGGCCAATATCAGGCCTTAAACAAAGTGATCATGAACATTATAACATGAATACAAAGACATATTGTAGATCAACTAAAAAGTCTGAATAGAGCAGATTAATGTATGAATAGAGCAGATTAATGTATGAATAGAGCAGATTAATGTATGAATAGAGCAGATTAAAGTCTGAATAGAGCAGATTAATGTATGAATAGAGCAGATTAATGTATGAATAGAGCAGATTAATTTATGAATAGAGCAGATTAATGTATGAATAGAGCAGATTAAAGTCTGAATAGAGCAGATTAATGTATGAATAGAGCAGATTAATGTATGAATAGAGAAGATTAATGTATGAATAGAGCAGATTAAAGTCTGAATAGAGCAGATTAATTAAATATATATATATACAAAATTTAAAAAAATCGACGTTTGTCCATAAACGTCGAATTCTGACGTCTGCCGTGTGAGACCAGGCTGATTAGAGTTAGTAGATTTGTGACAGCCCCCCAGTGTGTCTGAATTGGAGTCCTAGTATACTGTACTTCCAAATGGTTTAGCATGGGGGGTCAGGTTCAGTACTAGATTTGGGCCGAGGTCCAATAGTGTCCTACCTACAAAAGGTTTTGTACATATAATCATTTTGTTCATATAATAATGTTGTACACATAATCATTTTGTTCCTATGTATAATAGTTCCTGCAATTTCCTGTAAATTTCTTTATCAATTAGTAAATGTCTTTATCAATTAGTAATCCACAGTATGATTATGTATTTGTGTATGTTGTTTTAAAAATAAAAAATAAAATAAAAAACACAGTATGATTATGTATTTGTGTATGTTGTTTTTTAAATAAAATAAATAAATAATAATAATAATAAAAACTCTCATGCAGTACTACATAACGACACCTGGGGTCGCTTGACACAACGGCAGGCGGGGAACATACGGAAGCGGGGAACATAGAACCCTTTTTCGGAAGCGGGGAACATAGAACCCTTTTTCGGAAGCGGGGAACATAGAACCCTTTTTTTTTTTTTTGCTAAGAAATCGGGGAACATAGGACCCGGGGAACATAGGACCCGGGGAACATAGGGATGACCCCGTAAAAACCACTGCAATACATTTGCTTTACACTTTATTCAAGCTAATGTGTCAGCTTCGTTGATAAATAAAAACCATAGGCATAACACTGTAACTCCATTATTACATTTCTTTGAACCATTTATTTCTGCTAAACCTATTTGTTTACTTTCCAGTTTATTATAATAAATGACTCCTATACGTTTTATATTTTAATGGTGATACAATGATTAAATAAGTTACTTGGTTAACTTGTGACACACATTGCTGTCTTAGGACATACATTTTTCCCTTGACTTATGAATATGACTCGAGGGCGTCTGAGTGAGAGCTGCACGCTAACGTTAGTTATACTATATACTAAGCTATACTTAGCTAATTTACCAGATAATCCGATAGCAACAGCTTTTGCTCTCCATGATTGGTCTCTTCTAGTTATGTCCTTATACATCTCATAGCTGGGGTCGTATAGCTCCCTATGGCACTGAATAAACGTTATCAGCTTTTCATCATCCATTTTTACATACACGTAGCCTACGTACAGTAGAGTAAATATGAATTTTGGGTTGCCAGATGTCCTGTTTTCAGTGGACAGTGTCTATACAACATGTGTATAATTTGGCTGGTCATTCAGTCGTGCTAGATTAGAAATCTGGCAACCCCGTGCAGCCAAAAACTATATTGTAGATGAGTAAACTAATATAATATATATAGTATAGTATATATTATAAGTATAAATAACGTTACTTGTTCAAAGATTTACGATAGCCTTCAACCTTCAGCACGTCATAGAAACACACAGTCAAGAAACAAAATATGTTTACATGTCTCTGATTCCTTTTCTGTTTCACCCTATCCTGCCTTGCAAAGTCACACACTGTTTTGGAGAGTTAAAAATATGTTTTAAAATAGGTCATTGATGTCGTCATGCAATTAGCGAAAAGGCGAGAAATTGCTAATGACAGCTGTGCCACGGATTAGTGAATGATGTGCCTGGCACACTGAAAAGAAGATGAGGTTTACCAAATGGCATCCATTATCCGTTGTGTCCAGTATGTATTTGAAATATATGATATGAAAATGAAATGATAATGTTGTACGTCATAAACCCTTCATGTACCGTAGGTGTATGTACTGTATCAGACCTTTTGGGTCAGACCTTCAGCCTTTAACTTCTCTTCAAAAAAGGAGACAGTCAAAAATGTATGCTCCAGTCTCTCTCCCCGTTATGAGTGACTCAATTAATTTAGATAGACCAGTTGAAGTTTCCCCAATTGTCCCATTGTGACGCAATAATCCGTCGCACCACAACATTTGACAACATTTTACAGTGTGACAAAATCGCACGCCGTGTGCTTTGTCCCATTCAAAACGAATGGAATCGAATTTTCGCGGTGCGATTACATCGCACGCTGTAAGACGTTCAGTTTCTTGATCCGCCATCTGTATGTGCAATATATTATCCTCGTCCATATAAAAAGAAGGACTATCACACTCAAATGTTCATATTATTGGTTTATTTACCAACATCTTCAAAGCACCAGCAAACTCATCAATACTGTGGTATCCATCAACTTCGCGCCAAAACTGATATTTATACATAAACGTCACATAAACGTCACGTGTTACACATGTCACATGTACAGATAACAATATAACCTTCACAATAAATGTGCACAAGGCACTACAACACAAATATGTACCATGAGTGTACACTCATCCTAACACATGAGAACACACATCCCAACTTGTTCTCATCATCTCAAGCCGAAAATGATGATACCCATATTAGTTTCCAAAGAAAAAAATCTTGAATTTTCTGAACTTAAACTTAACTACTGGCTTTGTAAGTATATCTGCAGCCATGTCTTCTGATGGGCAGTAAACAATATCTATTTTTCCTTCACTGAGTGCATCACGAATAAAGTGATATTTTACATCAATGTGTTTGGACCTCTGTCTGTTCACTGGGTTCTTACTTAGTTCGATGGCTCCCTGGTTGTCTTCATAAATCTTTGTACAACTGTAGACTCTATTATCCATGCCGTTTAATAGTTGAGTTAGATCAGTGGTTCTCAAACTTTTTATGTCAAGCCCCCCTTGGGAGGACAACAAATGTGTGAGCCCCACCTCACCCCCAAAAAACTGTCACAACATGGGGCAATTTTACATTTATTGAACTGAACCACATAACACTGTCTCCCAACAAAAAACCTAAAAATACAAATAACACAATATAATAAATCAACACAATAACAATATTTTTCAATTACAATTCTCAAGAAAATGAACACTAACAATCAAGAACATCATAACATTACAGCATTAGTGGCTGCAATGAGCCTGTTTGGCACTGCAGATCTTTTGAAAACGGGGTAGCAGGCCTGACACTGCCACTCTCAAGTCCTGCTCAATGTTGAGCCTAGATCTGTACTTTGTTTTCAGTGAAGCAACAGCTGAAAAGCCAGCCTCACAGAGATAGGATGTGGCGAAGGGAAGAAGGATGCCGACAGCCCTCTGCCCTATGAGTGGATACTCCTTCTCCACACCAAGCCAGAATTCACTCAGTGTCTGACCATTGAACCTCAGCCTCAGGGTGGACTCAGAGGTCAGCTCGATGAGTTGGTCCTCTTCAGCAGAGCTGAAATCAGCAGGTGCTACGGATAGAGATACCTTATTTGTAATTAATTGCATATTAAACACAACACGATTCAATTTTACAACAATCCATTCCAGGTAGTTAGTTAGTAACATATATACAACATTAATAAAATATAGGCCTACAGCACAAAATATTCACAGTTATATTTAGTCATCAAAATTGCCTACCAACCTGCTGCATTGAATGGATCCACCACCCAGTCATACTCAGCAGTGTTGTGTGGGAAGTATTTCTGGAACAATGCTCCCAGGGAAGAGATGTGTTGTTTCAGGCAGGGGATCACTGTGGTGGCATCACAATCACTGCTTTCTACAAACGTGGTCAGGTTCTGAAAAGGATCAGTATTTCCTTCATCAAGGCGCCTGCCCCACACCTCCAGCTTTCTGGTGAATGCGCTGACCTTATCTGCCAGGTGGGGTAGGTGTTTGTCTTTTCCTTGAAGCTGAAGATTCAGCTCGTTGAGCTTTCCAAACACATCACTGAGATAGGCCAGTTTCATCAGGAATTCTAAATTACTGAACTTGCTTGCAGATTCGTGCATTCCCACCTCCTCCATAAACACCCGAATCTCCTCTCTGAGCTCAAAGACTCGGGACAACACTTTCCCTCGGGAGAGCCACCTTGCTTCACTGTGAAACAGCAAAGCAGAGTGTTCAGCTCCCATTTCCTCACACAGTGCAGAGAACAGACGTGCTTTCAGCGGGCGGGTTTTGATGACATTTACAACACCGATCACTTCGGTCAAAACCTCATTTAGCTCAGGGCTAAGCTGCCTGGATGCGAGCGCCTCTCTGTGAATGACACAGTGTGTCCATTGCGCGTTTGGTGCGACGCGATTTATTAGCGCCTGCAGTCCCTTCCTTTTCCCGGCCATTGTCTGCGCACCATCTGAGCAAAAGTCCGTGTTCTGTCAGGTAAGTGTCAAGAATCCCAAATAGCTCATTAGCTGTCGCTCTCCCTGTCACATGCTTGCAAAACAGCAAGTCTTCATTCATTGACTCCGAATCTACATAGCGGACATAAGAAATAAACAAGCAGTCCTTATTACTGTCAGTAGCCTCATCAACTTGCAATGCAAAACGTTTGTGTAGTTTCTCTGCGAGTGGTTCCTCAAGGTCCTCTGACATCTCACCTATGCGTCTTGCAATGGTGTCGTTGGACAGGGGAATGGTCTTCAATTTTGCAGCGGTTGTCTCATCAATCAAAGTTGACACCATATCCAGTGCAGCTGGGAGTATGAGCTCCTCAGCTATGGTGTGCGGTTTCTTGCACTTCGCAATTCTGTATGCAACCTTGAATGACGCTATTTGCGCTTTGGTACTTACGGATGCCGCTTTTGTCATATGAGTTTCTTGCTTTCTGTACTCTGTAAGTTTTCTTTTAAAGAAGGCCAGTGGCTTCTTTGCATCATTGGGGTGTGTTGTCTCAAGGTGCCTTTTTAACTTGTTTGGCTTCAGGCTGTCTGCTGCTAATGTTCTGAGACATAGCACGCACAATGGTCTCTCCTCACCTCCCACCACATTCACGGTGAAGCCCATTGCAAGGTAAGCCTCGTCATACTTTCGAACAGTTTTTTTTTTAACCATGTTTGTCGCATTTTCCGTTTTTGTTTTCGCTGTCCCTGTCAGAAATGACTCCATTACGAAGATTATGAAGCTACAACTAGAACAAGTCAAAGAGTTCACCTGAGTGTTAATTGTTGACCTCCCCAGTCTCTCGCGCCCCACCAGTATTGCTATTGCGCCCCCTTCCGGGGCTAGGCTAGTGACCAAACTACTAGACCTGGGTCTATCACACTCTATATGTGCGTGGATCAAGGACTTCCTGACCGACCGCCCCCAGAGGGTGCGGGTGGGCCCCCACACCTCCACAGCCCTCAGCCTCAGCACTGGGTCCCCCCAGGGCTGCGTGCTAAGCCCCATCCTCTACAACCTCTACACCTACGACTTCACCCCCGTCCACCCCAGCAACTACATCGTAAAGTTCGCAGACGACACCACCGTGGTGGGATGTATCTCAGGGGGGGACGAGGCGGCGTACAGAGATGAGGTAGAGCAACTGAGCAAGCTGTGCAAGGTTAACAACCTGCTGCTGAACAAGTCAAAGACCCAGGAAATCATCGTAGACTTCAGGAGGAAAAAGTCCGAGATCCAGCCCCTGCTCATCGACGGAGAGAGCGTGGAGAGAGTCTCAACCCTCCGATTCCTGGGACATCACATGCGGGATGACCTGACCTGGAAGGACAACACAAAAGGCACCATCAAGAGGGCACAACAGCGGCTATACACCCTGAGATGCCTCAGGAAGGAACACAGCAAGCAGGAGATACTGGTGACCTTTTACCGCGGCGCAGTGGAGAGCATCCTCACCTACGGCATCTGCAACTGGTTCTCCAGCTGCACAACAGCGGAGAGAAATGCGCTACAGAGAGTAGTGAGAACAGCACAGAAGATCACCGGCGCCCCCCTCCCCTCTCTGGAAGAGCTGTACAACACACGCTGTCTCAGGAAGGCCTCCAAGATCTCCAGGGACCCGACCCACCCTGGGCACGTACACTTTACCAGGCTGCCCTCGAAAAGGCGGTTCAGGACCCTGGCCGCTAAGACAAACAGACTGAAGAACTGCTTCTACCACAGGGCCGTCCAGGCCCTGAACACAGCAAAGACCTAAGTTCTGGGCCCTGGACAGTCTGGACGGATTGTATGGCAGCTGCTGGACTGAAAAAATCAGGTGTAGTGCTGAGGCACAAACATGTACATTTCAAGCCTGCAAACTGTGACACTTTAAATAACGTGAAACAATACTTTTGTGCAATATGACAACCCTTTATTTATGTAAACCAGCTCCTTCCCTTCTTGTGATTTTTTTAAAAGTGTTTTTCTTTTTTTTTTTCCTTTCCTAACACCAGGGGAGCCACCCCTCCTAAATTTCGTTGTTTGGTACCTGTACTGTAGCAATGACAATAAAGTCCATTCATTCATTCATTCATTCATTCATACACCACCGCGGGGCACCCCCCCCACTGTATTTCTGCCCCCAGGCAAAGAGGTAA
The DNA here is from genome assembly GCF_963989245.1 of Nansenia antarctica. NCBI lineage: Eukaryota > Metazoa > Chordata > Actinopteri > Argentiniformes > Microstomatidae > Nansenia > Nansenia antarctica. Next base: position 36,647,062 of record NC_137676.1, read on the forward strand.
GCTCAAAAGTGTCATTTTCTTTCAGTGAGTCGATCTCTTCATTCATCGCTCATTCCCATCCGGGTGCCTCTGGTGACCTCAGGGCTTCTCTATAGGTTTGAGGGACTCCACATACCGCCCTGTAACAATAATCAACACTTGTATTGGTTACGTCCTCATCTGTAAAGTCTGATGAGTAGTCGTTTAAGTATTGTGGGGCCCTCTTGTCTCTTTTTGGATAGCGATGCTTTTCACTATGACTAGGTTGTGAATCTGCATAGTTTTCATCATGTTCGTCTGTATCTGTATTTACAGTCTCATCACTCCCCTCTAGAACCTGACTCCCTGTGCTCTCTTCACCCTGTTGGAGTGGCACATGAGTGCTGTTCTCACTACCAGATGTTCTGCCATTATGTGTTTGGAGTTCTGTATCATCCTCATCAGTTTGAGTATGTTGTTCCGCACTGTTCTTTCTAATGAATTTTACTAGTCTGTGTTTTGATACCTTTCCTGTAGATGTGGTTTGTATACTAGGTATGCCGGGCTGTTTTTGCTGTACCCCACAAATATCCCTTTTTCACATCTGGGGTCAAGCTTCTTATGATCGTGTTTATACGCATAACACTCTGACCCGAACACCCACATTTTTGACAGATTGGGTTTCTGTCCTGTTAACATGAAGTAAGGGGTATTGTTGGTCCTTTCGTTGTAGCATCTATTTCGGATGTGAGCTGCATTTTGTACAGCATAAGGCCACGGTACCTTTGGTAATCCCTTCTCTAGTAATTGGCACCTTCCCATTTCAAATAATGTCCTAAACTGTCTCTCGGCTGTGCCATTTTGATGAGGTGAAAAGGGGCACGATGTCTCATGTCTTATCCCTCTATCTCTTAACAGTGACTGAAAAGAATTGCTTGTGAATTCCGTACCATTATCTGATCTTATGCACTTGACTTGGCCATATGGTGCACTGTCTGCAAGGAATCTTTCAGTTGCTAATGTTGTCTCACTCTTGTTTTAAATAAGGAAATAAGATACGCGTTAAAATACATCATTTAAACAAATAAGGAAATAAGATACACTTTAAAAGACATCATTTAAACAAATAAGGAAATAAGACACGCATTAAAATACATCATTTAAACAAATAAGGAAATAAGACACGCTTTAAAAGACATCATTTAAACAAATAAGGAAATAAGATACCCTTTAAAAGACATCATTTAAACAAATAAGGAAATAAGATACTCATTAAAAGACATCATACACAAAATGTATGTTTCAAGTTCGTAGTAAGAGAGGTTGGACTCACCTTTTCGCTCCTGTGTGTACTACCGTGGGTAATAATAATAATAATAATAATAATAATAATAATAATAATAATAATAACTGTGGCAAGATGGGCTATGGTGGGACTACTCAACTAAATAATAAAGTTGCCAGACAACGCCACCCTGGGAGTTTCACCCAGGGAATTCAACAAAGGCACACAGGTTCGTTTCACTCAGTAGGTCAGAGACGTGGTTTAAAAATATAGACACTTTATTTAGATGCTTCTTTAGAAACAGCACAGCATTTACAATAAGACATGGCGATAAAAACAAACAAACAACGTCACAGCAACCGAAGTGCATGGAATACAGATTCCAGACATAAAACTCAAACTTCAGACCATGTTTTCATATACGATGTGTGTGCTGTGACCAGTGTGTCTCTAAATAAGTAAATTACAGAGCTAAAATGCGAGATGCGGTGAGACAAAGCGGCAGTGCTCCGCGTCGTGGAGCAGGAAGTTGCTTGCTTGTAGCGGGGGAGGCTTGACCGGCTAACAACACAACCTAATAGTAAACATACAAATTAGCATTCCCGCGCCACTAAAGGAATATGGTTGAAATGCTAAGCTACATTCAAATACACTCGACCTACCAGTTAGCAGCGAACAGACACATCTAGGGAGGATGGAAGAGGCACCGCTACAGCTACGAGACCCATCAAAGCCAGGGAGAACTCCTGAAGAGTTTCCCCCTCATGCTGCCTCTGCGAGAAGAATGCCTCCTCCGGAGCAACATACGACTCGGAGCACTCGCACCGAACGAGAGGCGCCAGGAACCCGCAGTCACTCTGCAGTACAAAATACTTTGTTTAGCATGATCACCACAGCAACTCTACTTGTGAATGAATAAAAACAGCGCGCAGCCATACCTGCCAAAGACGTCACCACCGCCCCGGAAGCGGAAGGATCAGGTGAAAGCACAGAGACCGAGCCAAGGGAGAGGAGTGCCTCTTATACCCTAGCTCGCCTCAGTGATTGGCTACCAGCACATAGAAATATATATTTCTATACTGCTACATAACAATAATAACTAGCGCCTTTCAAAGAACCCAAGGACGCTTAGTGGGTCGTGTGTACTACCGCGCATCGCAGTGCCTGAAACAACTGCTCTGACTCTTATGTTGGGGTAGTGGTGGCGCAGTGGGTAGTGACTTGGACTTGTGATCGGAAGGTTGTGAGTTCAAATCCCGCCTGAAACCACACCATTACTAGTGTGCCCTTGAGTAAGGCACTTAGCCCTCAGTTACTCCAGGGGGAATGTCCCTGTAATTCGTAATTGTAAATCGCTTTGGATTAAAAGCGTCTGCTAAATGGCAACATTTTAATTAATTATGTTGCTCTGACTCTTATGTTGCTGCAGCTCGCATTTTGACTGGGTCCAAGAAATACGACCATATCTCACCAGTGCTGGTGTAACGATGGTCAAACAGGCAACCTTCTTTCATTCAATTCTTTTATTTGACCTGCAGAGAAGACACATAAAACACAATTCTTCTCTGTTCTGCAACTCTTGTAAATCCATTAAGATGGCGGCCATGTTCTCGTTCCACCGTCTATGTACATTTCACATCAAGACAATTTGTTTACAGAAAGAACACAAATTTCCCTCAAACATTTACAAATAACAATTACAAACAACATGTGGAGCAACATACCTGCAGAGAAGACACATAAAACACAATTCTTCTCTGTTCTGCAACTCTTGTAAATCTGCGCGTTCAAAATAACATACAATAAATGTTCTGTTTCACATCATCACAATACATATAAAAAACAAACAAACAACAAAACACGAGGAGCATTTTACATAGCGCACATACCCATTAAGATGGCGGCCATGTTCTGGTTCCACCGTAAGTACGGCAACAAGAGAAGGACAAAAGAACGCGCAGACCTGCAGTACACCCAAACTCCAAAGGGGGGCTCCAACAACAACCAGGGCTGCTCAAGCACGGCGAAACTCATCTACATTCACCACAACTAAACATACATTCCCAACTCTGTTACACCCACCTCCCCTGAATTTCGCCAACCTTGAGCAGCAACTATACATTTAAATACTACTTTTTACTTTTTACACTATTACATAGGGCCGCCAAAGGACAGGACAGCCAACTTGAAAAGTATCCTATAAGGATGAAGTGGAAAGAGAGGTAACCTATCTCTCCAACCAACTACTGGCGGTAGGATGCGTTCTACACCCCACAAGACCCTTTTTTTTTCCACTGTGTATTACTAGCCTTCAAGAGGCCACAACCTCTTATGAAACAATCAGAATAACGAACAAACCTATATGTCATAGGATGTCAGTGTGCACAGTGTATACATGCACTGAACTGAGCTTCGGCTTATCTAACTGTGGAAAGCCTGAAACACTGACCTACAAACAGCTCGAATGTTTGACTTAGTGTCTTGGATAATGTCTTGTCCTGACATAGTATAAATCAATCTGTCAACTGGTTTGATAAGGCGACCAAACTTGGACTTGACCTGTGTGACTGTACTAGGATGTTCACACTGTGTAACAGAAGCTAGAGTGTCAGTACGCTGTGTGTCACTAGCATCATCTGTCTGATTCGTGTTACCAGAAACATCAGTACAATCATCAGCGCTAACCACAAATCTAGAATCAGAGTTAATGGACTGATCTACCATTTGCTCCTCAGCCATCTGCTCGGGGACCCTCTGAGGGGCAAACGAGACTGAAGACACTACAGTGTTAGTAGCCTCTGTCCGTGAGTGGTCAGGGAATGGTAACTGGGTGACCCACTCCAGGGTTCTTCCCTTGGGATCCTTGGGCTCTGGAACAGTCAAGGGAACATCCCTCTCCCGAACAGCTCTTCCCCCATACTCCATGTCTTCAACCTCCCCTCCCTCACTCCCAGGACAGGAATCCACTCTCTCCGACTCGAACGCGGTTCCTCTACTCACTTCCCCAGGCAAGGAATCCTGTTCCACTTCCGACACGGACATGTCACTTGGCTCATTTGATGTATGAACAGCAGACAGGGATGAAACTGGGTCAGAGATCACACTCGTATCATACACCGGCAGAAAGTTCACCAACATCAATAGATTACGGTGGACTACCTTCTCTCGTCCAGTGACAGTGTCTTGTATCCTATATGTGTGAGTCTCAGAGTTCCTATCCACCACAGTGTATACAGTAGACTCCCAACGGTCAGCCACCTTTCTCTTTCCTCTCTCTCTCTTGTTTGCCAACAGCACACGGTCTCCGACGTCAATGGTGGGCCCTTTCACTCGTCTGTTGTAGAGCTCTGTGTGACGGTGCTGTTCTTTTATGACATGTTCCTGGGCTATGACCATAGCTTCTCTCAGATCCTTCGTGAGAGACATCACATACTTGTCGTAGCTGACCACAGCTGGATCATTCAGGACTGTCCGGAAGAGTATATCGACAGGGAGACGAGGAGTACGCCCAAACATCAGATAGAAAGGTGCATAGCCAGTTGACTCATGCGCTGTGCTATTGTACATGAACGTCAGAGTTTGCAAACGCCTCGGCCAGTTGATTTTTGCCTCTGGTTCAAGCGCTCGGATCATGTTACCGAGAGTTCTATTGAAACGTTCCACACTACCGTTACCCATCGGGTGATACGGGGTTGTGTGCGACTTTCTGACACCGGAGACTCTGAGCAGCTCACTCACTAGTTGACTCTCGAAGCTAGCTCCCTGGTCGCTGTGGATACGTTCTGGGAACCCAAAGACGCAGAAGAACTTGTCCCATAGAACTCTCGCCACCTGTTTGGCTGACTGATCTTTGCAGGGGAATGCCTGGGCCATTCTTGTAAAATGGTCAGTAACAACTAACACATCAACTGACTTGTTCCTTGAGTCCTCCGCTGACCAGAAATCAATGCAAACCAGCTGAAGTGGCCTGGTTGATGTGATACTCTGCAAAGGCGCCCTCGCAGCAGGTTCAACAGTCTTACTGACAATACACCGCTGGCAGTTACGGACGTAGTCTCTTACGTCTCTGTCGAGGTTGAGCCAGAAGAACCTCTGTCTGGCCAAGCCAAGACTCCTGAACTGACCTTGATGGCCGGCATGGTCATGAACACCTCTCAGAACTTCAACTTTCTTAGACTCAGGAACCACATACTGGCGGCGTTTTGACTTCACGACTTGATCCCTCGAGACTCTGTAGAGTATCCCATTGCTCACAACAAGTTTCTCCCAGTGCTTCAGGTACCTCATGACTGTGACTGATTCCTTATCTCTCTCTCTCCTGGAGGGTCTCCGATGTCTCTCCACATAGTACAAGACTCGAGAGAGAGTTCTGTCTCTGAGCTGTTCATCCCGGAGTTCCTTCTCACTGTAAGCAGGAAGTGAGTCCTGACCACCTGGGACTAACTGAGGCAAATGGTGCAAGACTGCTACAGCACGCGTTCTTGCTCCGACCTCCCACAGATCGTCATATGACTGTAGAACAACAGACACTTCATCCATCTCCATAGACTGAGCGTGGACATGCAGAGGTGATGGGACACTTTGAGCGTAACTCTCTGCCTGGCGTGGAGTGTCACCACTATCATTGGACGACCGGAAGGCGTCCTGTACAGAAGCACTCGACACATCCTGGACTTCGGAGAGGAGATTCTTGTAGGGCTCTTCAAGTAATCTGTGACTGACTCTCTGCTTGACGAAAGGCACACGACTCAAGGCATCAGCGACAACATTCTGTGGGCCTGGCACGTACTTGATGTCGAAGTTATAGCTCGCTAACTTAGCCACCCATCGTTGCTCGCAGCAGTCCAGCTTGGGCTTCGTCATGATATGAGTCAATGGATTATTGTCCGTCCAAACAGTGAAATCATGCCCCTTCAACCAATGGCTGAACTTGTCACAGACACTCCACTTCAAGGCTAGGAATTCCAACCGATGGGCTGGGTAATTTCTCTGAGACTGAGAGAGGGACTTGCTGGCGAATGCGATTGGCCTCGCTCGGTCTTCACCCTCTTGGATCTGCGACAGGACAGCACCGATGCCATCAAGGGACGCGTCCGTTGACAGCATGAAGGGACGGCTGAAATCAGGGTGAGCCAGGACAGCCGTCTCAACCAGCGCCGTTTTCAGCTTCTGGAAAGCCTGCTCCGTTTCGGGGGTCCAGTCAGTAACCTTCAACTTCCTGCTTTGTGACCTTTGTTTGGACTGTTTCACCTTCCCTTTTCTCTTCTGGCCCGTCAACAGAGAGAAGAGAGGCTTTGCAATAGCGGAGAAGCTAGGCACAAAGTGCTGGTAATAATTGATCATCCCCAAGAAAGATCTGATTCGTTTCTGTGAGGGGGTTACACCGTCCGCTTCCATCAGGTCAGCACTTGTCATCTTTGCGATGCTCTCAACTTTGCTGGGATCAGTCAACACACCGTTGTCATTAATTATGTGGCCGAGGAATTTGACGGATTTCCGGAGAAAAAAACACTTCTTGGGGGCCAATTTCAGGTTATGACCACGCAGTCTACTGAACACCATCTCCAAGCGTTCCAGAGCTGTCCTCTCATCAGGGGCGTACACCAATAAATCATCCAGATAAACCAGTAAGCTCAGATAGTTCTGGTCTCCGAAAATGCTAGTCATCATACGCATGAAGCTCCCAGGACTATTACAGAGGCCCTGCGGGAGGCGATTATACTCATACAAGCCCATAGGTGTTGTAAAGGCAGAGTACTTTCTGTCATCCTCGTGTAGTGGCATGTTATAAAACCCTGAGGTTAGATCCATAGTACTAAACAAGGAGTTACCTCCAAGTGCAGCTAAGCAGTCGGCCTGGTGAGGGAGAGGGTGAGCATCCTTCAGGGTCCTCTTGTTCAGCCAGCGAAAGTCTGTACAGATACGGAGATCTCCGTTCTTTTTCCATACAAGAACCAACGGAGATGCATATTCACTGGTTGACTTCCTGATTATATCTTTCTCCTCCATCTCACTCAGTACTTGGCGCAACTTCTGATACTGACTGGGGGGCACTCGTCTGAATGGGAGCCGGAATGGCCTGTGATCTGAGAGGTGAATGCGATGTATGAAGCCCTTTGCCTCTCCACAATCCAGGTGATGGCGTGAGAAGATGTCCTTGTAGCGCACAACCAGGTCAGCCATCTTGCTTCTACACTGTTCAGACACGTCACAGGAGTGTATGTCGAGCCCACTCAATCCCATGTACTTCAGTTCCTCATCAACAGTGCGGGCCGCATTTTCACTGGACGGGGTTACTTGACAGCAACTGAGTAGTGGGACCTCAGCAGGTCCGGTCTCATCCATGTCCTCGAGCGCAATGCAGGAGAAGACGTCGGCCAATTTAGCATTGCGTCTTACCAAGACGGGCCTGTCGGACGAGTTGATCAGCTTCAATGGAACCCATCCGTCTCCCCACAAAGGAGTAACAACTCTGGCCACCAGAACCCCTCTTGGAGCTGAGCGACACGATGTGGGCTCTGTCATCACAGCGCTACCAGGAGACACAATAGTGGACTTGGGTAGCTTGCCCCACATCAGGTACTCCCGACCAGGCTCAAGACACACGGCTGAGTTGCACCTGACTGTGCCTATCTTGTCAGGTATGACGTCACCTCGCCAACGGTTCAGACCAGCGAGCATCGAGAGAAACTGTTCAGATTCTGGATCGCCAGCAGGACAGGGCGTAGACACAGCCTTCCAGTAGCCATCACATTGCTTATACTGCCGGAGGATATATTTAATAACATTGGTGCCTAGTATCAACTCATCATGCTGGCCTTCAACTACCAGAGTGGGAACCATAATCCTACAGCCATACACCTCCATTTCCACGTTGAAAGCTGACTCAGGCTTGACACGGCGACCACCACATCCAACAAGCACCACATTTGAACTGAACTGGTTATGTTCTGTAGCAACTCCAACCTCTCTAAGCTTTCCCTCTGCCGTCTTACTCATTGTACAAGCCATAGACCCACTGTCTAGCATAGCATTCAGAGTCACTGTATTACCAACTGTCACAGGTGTGTAGAAAAGGCTGTCACTACCACTAATTGTATGCGTATTCTGATAAACAATATCTTCAGAGTTATCACTTGAGCTTTTGAGAGCTATATACACTGTCTCAGCACTAGATTCGTCCTCACAATGGGAGTTTACTTGGCGACCTATACTTTCTCCCTCTGAATACAGGCCACCTAGTTTCCCTGAGGCTGAGGTGCTCGGGACGACCTGGTGGAACACTCAACTTTTGTGTGACCTGGGGCTAAACAGACAAAGCACAGCCTCTCTGACATGCAGTGTGAGATGGTAGTGTGTCTACTGTCATCACAGACTCGGCAGGCCTTCTCACGGGCGCCACCCTGGTATCTTCCGCCACGAGGAGCACTGTCACACTGCTGCACTTTCCCCATCATCTGCTCCAGCCTCTCCATAATGCGAGCAAGAATCCTGTCTTCAGATTGCTGAGTGTTCTGGGCCACAGCAGTCGCGGAGGAGTGGCACGGAAGCTGGCCTAAAGCATGGTCCTGGGAAGGAATGAGGGTAGAAGGCGGACACTGTGTGTGGTACACTGGACTATGGGCAGGAGCAGGGGGGTACTGGGTGGAACACTGCTCAGACACAGACTGAATCGAAGGCTCTGGATGAGACTGCACAGTGTGGAGGGCGGTGGCATGGCTCTTCAATGGCACAGAACTACCGGTCCTGCCAGAGGCTCTCAGCTCTCTCTGATAATTATCAATCTTTAACTGTATGTCTCGTGAGCTCCACTCCTCAATAGCCTTGCATTCCAGAATACGGGATAGTCCAGAGTCCGGGCAATGCCTGACAAACATCCGTGCTACCTCTTCACCCACGTTCTCCATCCTCCTACCTTGTCTGCGAAGGCCCTCACCAGCTACATCAGCTGCTTTGTTGATCCTCAACCAGTAGTCTACAGGGTTCTCATTGGGTCTGGGTAGAGTGGCATAGAAATCTGACAACGGGAGGCATGATGACACATCACTGAAGTACTTGAGAAGGATATCATAGATGAGATCAGGGTTCTGCTTCACATCAAGTGTCTGATCGCTACGCAAACCAACCCTCACGACATCCTTTGCCTTACCCATCAGCCTTGCCAGTGTCTCCTCAGCCTGTTCATGCATTGGACATTTCTGCTTTCTCAGATAAGCTTTAGACATGTCAATCCAGTCCTGGACTGAACACTTATCAGAACTATCACCTCGGAACATTGGTGGTTCCCTGTCTGATTTTACATTCACAGTAACGCGCGGAACCTCCTGTCTAACAACATTAGGATCAGTTACAGGATCTGGAGGCGATGTGCAGTTGAGGTGTGCACTGCTCATACTACTTGAGTGAACTACACCAGCTGAAATTAACTTGGTTACAATGGACTCGCCAATCTGAGCACCTAGCTGACCCATCATGTCTGAAAGGTGATGAAGAGCTTCAGTGTCATTAACACTGGGTGTGGATGTGGGAGGAGCCTCCCCTGTAAACTGTCCGACAGCAGCACAACCTGGGTCCTGACCTGACCCTGTGCCTCTACCACTGTCAGTAAACAACTGGGAACACCCCACCTCCCTACTATTCAACCCACCGATGACAGCACTGTCTGCTCTGCTCTGACATGCCCCCCATGCACCCCTCCCCATAGGCAACACTGGACTGGCAAAAATCCCATCATTAAAACCTGGCCTCTGAGCCATAGTGGTACAGACTTGCGTTGTGTAATATTACTGAATGAAAAAATAAAATAAAAAATAATGTTTAAAAAAATATATAAAGTTACAGCAGGACATAAAAACCAAACAATCAAAGCACTTTTTAAACTGATGTAATCACAGACCTCAGACTGAATGACCATTTACTATAATACTCTGACCACACTTGATCTATCACACTAAGACCTGGCATCCACGCAGCATCCACGGAGATCGGCGTTCAGCTGATCTTGAGATCGACGTGTCACGGCACCAGTGTAACGATGGTCAAACAGGCAACCTTCTTTCATTCAATTCTTTTATTTGACCTGCAGAGAAGACACATAAAACACAATTCTTCTCTGTTCTGCAACTCTTGTAAATCCATTAAGATGGCGGCCATGTTCTCGTTCCACCGTCTATGTACATTTCACATCAAGACAATTTGTTTACAGAAAGAACACAAATTTCCCTCAAACATTTACAAATAACAATTACAAACAACATGTGGAGCAACATACCTGCAGAGAAGACACATAAAACACAATTCTTCTCTGTTCTGCAACTCTTGTAAATCTGCGCGTTCAAAATAACATACAATAAATGTTCTGTTTCACATCATCACAATACATGTAAAAACAAACAGCACAGTACTACACCAACATTTTCACCCTACATTACAAGATTCTCCATACAAACAACAAAACACGAGGAGCATTTTACATAGCGCACATACCCATTAAGATGGCGGCCATGTTCTGGTTCCACCGTAAGTACGGCAACAAGAGAAGGACAAAAGAACGCGCAGACCTGCAGTACACCCAAACTCCAAAGGGGGGCTCCAACAACAACCAGGGCTGCTCAAGCACGGCGAAACTCATCTACATTCACCACAACTAAACATACATTCCCAACTCTGTTACACCGGCCTCCCTTCATTGGCTCCCTGTCCATGTTAGAGCGGATTTCAAGTTGCTCCTGTTAACATACAAAGCTATAAATGGCACTGCTCCTTCTTATTTAAAGGACCTTCTCGTCCCATATGTGCCCTCAAGGGCTCTGCGCTCACAAGGCTCTGCCCTGCTCATTATTCCTAGGGTTAGAAGAAAGACAATCGGTGAGCGTGCGTTCTCTTTCCGGGCACCAACTCTCTGGAACCGTCTTCCACTGGATATCAGACAGGCAGAATCAGTAAAAGTGTTTAAAAATAAGCTAAAGACCCACCTGTTTTGCGTTGTCTACATGCCATAGGCTGTTTTTTTTTTGTGCTGTTGTAATTTGTGTGTGTTTTTAAATTGAAATAGTTGTTTTTAAATTTGTTTAACATTTTTGTTTTTACCTATTATATTTGTGGTGCGAAATGGTGTGTTTTTAAAATTGAAATAGCTGTTTTTATATTGTTTAAAATGTGTTGTTTTCTACCTATTGTACTTGTAAAGCACTTTGACGTAAAGTGCTATATAAATAAAGTTATTATTATTATTATTATTATGTTCTTATCGGTCGTATTTTTCAGGTTTTCTGCTCGAAATGACATGCCCACAGTGAATATAGAATATATCCACAATCACAAGGGCCTTCATAATGATCTTGGTATCAAATGAAAGCTAACACCGGTGGGGTGACTGTAGAAGTGAAGAATCAAAATATATGTTACTGTGTCAGAGTAAATAGAGATAGAACATTGTGAAAAATCTCAAATTCACTCTCCGCCTAAAAAAACAACAGCTTTTAGAGTGAATATCAGCTTGGAAACCTGACTGAATAAGCCCAAATCATCTAGCAGACAGACTCCACGCATACTCAGACACGCTCCATTCACACAAACGCGCCACTCACACACTGGCTCATACACGCTCCACTCATACACTGGCTCCCTGTCTCATTCAGGGTTGACAAAGTCCTGCTTCCCACCCACAAATGCATCAACGGACACGCACCTCCCTATCTGCAGGAACTCATCACTCCACAAACCTCCACCCGCACCCTCAGGCCTTCAAACAGTTTGCTCCTCCAGGTCCCCAATACCAGGCTCCGGAACAGCCTTCCTAGCCAGCTAAGGGCAGTACAGAGCCTGTGGAACAGCCTTCCTAGCCAGCTAAGGGCAGTACAGAGCCTGTGGAACAGCCTTCCTAGCCAGCTAAGGGCAGTACAGAGCCTGGGAAACAGCCTTCCTAGCCAGCTAAGGGCAGCACAGAGCCTGTGGAACAGCCTTCCTAGCCAGCTAAGGGCAATACAGAGCCTGGACTCATTTAAGACAGCCCTAATGTTTTTAACTTGTTTGCTTTGTTTTTAACTCGTGTTTTTAGGTAGTTTTTTTTCTCTCTGTAGCACTCTGAGATTCTTTTGAATGAAAAGTGCCATACAAATAAAATGCATTATTATTATTAATATTAATCTAATGTATAATAATAATAGATAAAGTAACTTAGTTAGACTGGCCTAGAGGTAACCCTAACTCTAACCCTAACTAACAGATTAAATACAAATAAGACTAAATGGCTACAAACATAAGATTAACAAACATAACCTCCAAAACTAAGATTATAATACAGCTGAATCAAACAAAACCAACACAAAAACAACTCTGGAGTTGTCGTCTGGCCCACTGGCTCCATCTGAGGCCCTGTCCACACCTATACGTTTTTTTGATAAACGTTTTTCGTATATAAAAATATTACCGTCCACACCAGCATGTTTATAAACAATGTCTGTGTCCGCATGAACGCAATATAAACGCTGTCATTGAGCATTCCACACCAGTAGTCGGCGATATAATTGTATCCCCATAGCCCCGCTGGCCAATCAGACGCCTCTGTCTCTCAATGTTCTCGATCATTAACTGTGCATTTATCTGTAAACAGGTTAAAAGTCCAGTTAACAGTGAAAGAACTAGAAGCACTTTGTTCACATCCATTTTCCTCGCTTGTGTAGCCTCGACCACCGTTGCCTGTTGTAAACATAGTAGTCACTGGTGCCAGGATATGACGTTGGAGGGAACAGCAAACAGCTGCAGTGCGCATGATCATAGAAATCTACGCGCATGATGACGTGACGAATACAAAAAGCACCGTCTATCTCGTCCACACGTCAAAAATATACGGCGAACATACAGCGTTTTTAAACATCTTCACCCTGGCAGGCGTTTTTAAACATCTTCGTTTTCAGAGGGCAAAAACTTGTTTGCGTCTGGACGAACCCCCCAAAACGAATATAAAAATCCACGTTTATCAAAAAAACATATAGGTGTGGACAGGGCCTCAGTGTCTCTCCCAGCCTTTTATCCTCCACCTCCACCTTGATTGAGGATTGAGCACAGGCAGGAGGAAGGACAATAACCTGGGAGAAACACAAGAAACAAACAAAACACACACAGGACCACACACACAGGACCACACACACAGGACGTAACAAGGACAGAAAGCATAACAATCAACTGTGGATGTCACATTTTTTGTAATATTTAAATATATTGTTAGCAACACTCATACAATAATACCTGTGGCAAAGATTTTAGGTTGTGTTTCATTTCAACACTTTTTGTAGCTTTTTTGCATTTCACCATGAGGTGGACAGTTATCTGGTATGACATTTTGTGAGTATAGAGTCTAACTCTTAAACTTTGTAATACCCTCAATACATTTTCATATAATTTAATAAACAGAGATTAGTCTAATAGATTCAATAACAATTTTTTCCTTATTTTTACTTCATAAAGCGGTTTGGACATCACGTCACGTCATTGGGCCAATTGCTTTTGGTCTCTTGAAAAGGAGGGGGCCACGTATTAAAGAGCTGTCATTTCTAAACCCTTCCTCCAATTTGGGTGTGAATACCCTCAAATTAAAGAGGGTATTTGAGAGTCTGCACTTTGAAGCCATATTCATTCTATAACTGTAACATGAATATGTTTTGGTAAACAGCTAAAATAACAACAATTCTGTCAAAGTCCAAATATATATGCATATATATACTGCCACTGTCTTCCAATTCTGGTGTAAGTGTAATATTTTGATTACATTTCTTCACTTTTGTTTTAATATTTTGATCATCGTTATTCGTAGGATTCCCTGCACTGTGAACTCTCCATCTGGGCAGTGAGATGGATGCTTCTGCTTATTCAGTGTCAGAGAGCCAGAGGACACACCTTGGGTCCCCTGATGCAGAGACAGAAGGACAGAACCACCGGAAGGACAATCTTATTAGGCTCCAGCCACCACCACTACCACCACCTCCCACCCACAGTAGGAACCATCACTCTCCCAACATTAAAGAAGAGTACGACACACCGTGGGATAGGTTCTTACAGGACTACATCAAAAACCAAAAGGCCAAAGATGAGATGCTCAGCACAAATGCCTCAGGGCAAGATGCTCATGCTCTTAAAGAGAGGCATCGACTCTCTGAAGCACCGAATGACATGGATAGTGACAGTAACGCCAGTTCAGAGGTCAAGACTAGAGGTCAAGAGGTCAAGATCGAAGAGTGCTATGGTAGGAATTCCTCTCAACAAAGGCCAACCACAGGCAGCGCTAGGGCGGACCAATCACATCCTGGATGTGAGTCAGGTGGTCACAAGAGCAGCTCAGTGGTTGGATTACAGGAACAGCAGAGAAGGACAGTGGCAGGGCAAATCTCTGGGCAAACGAAACATGGTTGTGGTCATGACGACATGCGCCAGTGCTACGTCCAGTGTGGGAAGAAAGTAAACATGGCCGATATCGTGACAATACAGCAGGAAATTAGAAGACGAGAGCAACACCATTGTGCTCCAACTGATCAGTAAGTCACACACATGCTGTGAATCCTGTCCACAAGTATTGTGTTCAATAATTCACCATAGGGTGCCAGGTGTCAAGTATGCAAATGGTGGTCATTGAATTGATATGGTGAATAATACTGCCAGTTGCATGACTAATAAGTCAATTTGTAATAGCTAAGTAACACATTTCAACAGTAGCTAAACAGTTGGTAATTAAAGGGCAGAACTATAAGCACATCTAATAGATGAATGTCATGTATGATATCGCAGAAAGCTAGCTTGAAAGGGAGCTGCCAGTCAAGCGTCCACAACCATACAGCCCTCGGAACTGTCTGACCAGGAAGTTGAGCCTAACAAGAAGCTTATTTCCATAGTTTATTTTGTGTTAACATTTTTCCTGGACACAAAATATAATTGGAACAATTTAATGTCTACTTTCCAGACCCTTTAATTACAACAAATGCAATCAGTAATCCATAGATTATTGCATTTGCAGGACGTGTCCTGTCAGTCTAGATGGGAGTTCAGTGAACTGTTTGTCTGTCATTTCTAATCAACCCTGCGTTGTTTGTGCCTCCAGTGTTTCTAGCCGCAGGTCCTCTTCAGCTCATGTAACCATGGTAACCATGTATGAACCAGAATGCACCGAGTCCCCCGGATCTGGCTGTGGTTCTCCAGCCCTGAAAAGCCCACAGTGGGGTCCAGAGATGGTGGCAGTGAAGCTGGAGGAAGAAGATGTAGAGGAGTATGGTGTGATGGTAAAAGAAGAGGATGGAGAAGACCAAATGAGAGAGGAGGGAGTGATGGTAAAAGAAGAGGACAGAGGAAGAGTGGAGATGAAAGACAGTGAGATGGATGGTAAGTCTTTGTTATTGGTGAGTGTAATTGCCCTGTTGTAAAATCAGTGCTACCAGTGTATGGAAGCATATAGTGGACTGAATTCAAATGTTAATGCAATTTGAGATCGCAATTGCATGTTCCACTTTTGTATGCATTCTTCCGGTCAATATTCAAAATCAAATGCAATCATATTATTAGCATTTTCATTTTCATGTAGCTGGTATGCAAGTTCATTCTGAAAAAAGTTCATTCTGAACTGAAAATTACTATGCAATCCCACAATAGCATTTTCCACTCTTTCATGCATTACTTGAGTCAATATGACAATTGTAATGCAATAATGTGATTAGCGTTTGCATTTCCATGTTCTAGTAAACACATCCGCTTCGTAGCTGACAACATTAAAATGTTGACCATTTCATGCAATAATGGTATTGCATGAAACACACACGCTTATAGGCTAATATATTATAATATATTATTCAAATGATCCCATTCTCATATTCTACCGGCCTGTCAGTCATTCCTGCGATCATGAATAATGATAATCAGACTACATGCACAATCACTTCACTTCTACTAATACGGCTGGTTAGCTTCCGGTCCAGCACTGTTCTCCACCAGCTGTTTACAGGAGCTCCGCAAAGTCTTTTATATATAATAACCAAAAGTAATTAGACAATTGACTCAAAAGCTGTTTCATGGGCCAGTGTGGCTATTTATTCCTTCATTATTTATTTATCAATTAAGCAGGTAAAAGGTCTGAGTTGATTCCAAGTGTGGCATTTGCATTTGGAAGCTGTTGCTGTATACGCACAACATGCAGTCAACAGAGCTCTCAATGCAAGTGAAACAGGCCATCCGTAGGCTGTAAAAACAAAACAAAAATCCATCAGAGAGATAGTGGGAACATTAATAGTGGCCAAATTAACTGTTTGGTACATTCTGAGAAAAAAATAATGCACTGGTGAGCTCGGCACCACAAAAAGGTCTGGACGTCCATGGAAGACAAGAGTGGTGGATGATCACAGGATCCTTTACATGGTAAAGAAAAACCCCATCAAAACATCCAGCCAAGTGAAGAACAGTCTCCAGGAGGTAGGCATGTCATTATCCATGTGTACCATAAAAGAAAGACTTCACACAAGCAAATACAGAGGGTTCACCAAGGTGCAAGCCATTCATAAGCCTCAAGAATAGAAAGGCCAGATTAGACTTTGACAAAAAACATCTAAAAAAGCCAGCCTTGTTCTGGAACAGCATTCTTTGGACCGATGGAACTAAGATCAACCTGTACCAGAATGATGGGAAGAAAAAAGTATGGAGAAGGCTTGGAACGGCTCATGATCCGACGCATACCACATCATCTGTGAAAAAACGTGGAGGCAGATAGGCAGTGTGATGACATGGACATGCATGGCTTCCAATGGCACTGGGTCACTAGTGTTTATTGATGATGTGACAGAAGACAGAAGCAGACAGATGAATTCTGAAGTGTTTAGGGATATTCTGTCTGCTCAGATTCAGACAAATTCAGCAAAGTTGATTGGATGGTGCTTCACAATACAGATGGACAATGACCCAAAATATAGTGTGTAAGCAACCCAGGACTTTTTTTAAGGCAAAGAAGTGGAATATTCTGCAATGGCCAGAGTCAATCACCTGATCTCAACCCAATCAAGCATGCATTTCACTTGCTGAAGACAAAACTAAAGGCAGAAAGACCCACGAACAAACAACAACTGAAGACTGCTGCAGTAAAGGCCTGACAAAGCATCACAAAGGAGGAAACCCAGCATTTGGTGATGTCCATGTGTTCCAGACTTCAGGCAGTCATTGACTGCAAAGGATTCTCGACAAAGTATTAAAAATGAAAATTTTATTTATGATTGTTAATTTGTCCAATTACTTTTGAGCTCCTGAAAATAGGGGACTGTGTATAAAAATGGTTGCAATTCCTAAATGTTTCATACAATATTTTTGTTCAACCCCTTGAATTAAAGCTGAAAGTATGCACTTCAATTACATCTTGATTGTTTCATTTCAAATCCTTTGTGGTGGCATACAGAGCCCAAATTATGGAAATTGTGTCACTGTCCAAATACTTCCAGACCTAACTGTATATAAATAAATGAATGTCAATGACCCCAGTTGTGCGACTTTATTAGGTCAAACAGGTTTGAGGGGTCAGGCAAAGGACTTGGTGGAGTCAGGCAAGGGTCAGGCGATCATCGTTGTAATCCATGGAGCAGGGCAGGAACCGTGGTGCAAGGTGCTGGGCTGGAGGTGTCCATGGTGCTGAGTGCCCACTGATGAGCTAAATAAAACATTCTATTTCTGATGAGTCAACAGCACTAGGGCTCCTTCACAAAACCCTTACTGGAATCTTCATACACTCTGTGAATTAGTCTTTACTTTCTGATGAGTCAACAGCACTAACCCCATCCAGTGCGACATGTAGATAGCATATATTTAGAATATGTAAAATGCAAACACCAGAAATGCAAGAAAGTTTGAGGTGTACCAAATGGAATTAATAACAAGTGTTACGACCCTTCTGTCTAGAGTAAAATAAGGGCCTAGGGTAGAGTGCACAATGTACAGGTGTGTTGCAACACAAATGCCCAAAAAAGTGTACAAACAAGGGATCAAATCAATTCAAGTTTTATTTGTATAGCGAATTTCTCACAAGATGCGACTCAATGCGCTTCACGTAATGACAGATGTTCAGTGTCCAGTGTAGTGTAGTGTTCAGTGTTGTGTCCAGTGTCCAGGTTCCAGTGATAGCTTCGTCAAAAGGACGCAAGGGTAAAAAACCTGTGCACTGTGCATCAAGGAAAATTCCCCTGCAGCCCTCTAGTGGTAGAGCGACTACTTACCAGTTTGCCCACCAGTGCAAAGCCGCGGCCCCCCACAAGCCCCTCGGGGGGACCCCACACGCCCGACCCGCCCCACCACCGGCGCACCCGGCCCAGGCCACCAGGCTCAGACTATCATAGCCCTGCACGAGGCTAGCCGGGTCAGGTGCCCCAGCGGCAGAACAGACCAAGCACGCAGGCCGGCCGGGGGCCCCCGAGGAGAGGCCCAAGGAGCCCGGCGCATGGCAGGCAAGCAGGGGCAAAAAACCTGTACACAGCGCCTCCAGGAAAAGTGCCACTAGACCGTAGGGGTCTAGCCGGTGTGTATCTTATAAGTGATGTCAGAGACCAGGAACAGTATAAAAGGCTCTTTAAAAACAGCAGGGTCCGATGGGATAGGATAGTACGATAAACTCTTGACCGGGGCTCCGCCCAGGGTTGACTCCAGACTGTACCCCGTCGCCTATGGGGAGGTCCGGCGCATCCTCACGACCCAGAGTGGCTCCAATCACTTAGCTGAGGACAGGAAAGAGTGACTCAGCAGGTTGCACGAGAGACAGGCAACCACACAGTCCACAGTCCTTCAACTGGCTCTCAGCTATGCTAGACAGTAGGGTTAGCCCTC
The DNA here is from genome assembly GCF_963989245.1 of Nansenia antarctica. Taxonomy (NCBI): domain Eukaryota; kingdom Metazoa; phylum Chordata; class Actinopteri; order Argentiniformes; family Microstomatidae; genus Nansenia; species Nansenia antarctica. The sequence continues at coordinate 36,666,140 of NC_137676.1, forward strand.
AACCTCCAAAGTAAGCAAACAAAAAGTCACTTAACTTTGGGAAGGGCGCTGGCTGCACCCTCCCAAGTTTCCCAACAGGCCTCTGGAATCACAACCCCCAGTGGTCAGACACGGACAGCTCCGTTGGTGGCCAGTCATCCCTCTGCTCGGGACCACAGCTCGGCGCCTGGCGTGTATCAGGTGTTCTCTCGTTCCAACGTCGCAGGTCCCTCTGGTACTCGGCAGGTTTTCGTCTGGTTGTCGCTCTCTGTCTCGTTGTACTCCCTCGTCGTAACCCTCGTTCCCAAACCACTCTCCTCTCCTACTGTTTGCTGGTGACTTAAATAGAGAGCAAAGGGGAACAGTGTCACTCCCAGTCCCCAATCACTGCTAACCAGCAGCGAAACAGCCAAATGCGTAACACATGCAACAACCTAAATAATAAATACACATCTGAAAACTATAACATGTTCATTAATAATATTTCGAAATTCTCACCTGAGCTGCATTTGCCATTGTATTTGTAATTCTTCTTCTTCTTCTTTTTCTTCTTCTTCTTATCAATTGCGTGTTCAAATTATTGTTCGTTAAATGTCCTTTAAAATCTCGCCGTGCTTTTAAGATCCTTCAAAATCTCGCGGTTTCTCGCGGTTACTTCTGTGATGACGCGCTCCAACCAAATATGGTCCATCAAGCGTCCGGGTGATGCACGTGATGCCTGCAGCTGGACCCTTCTCGGATTTTCCGACCCTGGAGGTTTTTCCGACCCTACCAGATCCGGTCATAGGTTCTGCCCTTTCCGGCCATAGGTAGCGCTATGATTTGCTGACGACGATGACTTACGATCACATGATGACCGCCATTTTTACCCATCAGTAATTTTGGCTGTTTATAGATCTAATCTCTGTAGCTACTTTAAGATACATGGATGTTGCGCGCGACAGAGAGAGACAGGATTCGAAAGGCGTCCAAGAATTACTTGATGAAAGGTAAGTCAGTGTGAATAACTATGTTATAGCCACTCTTGAAGCCACTGCTTGAAATGGCGAAAATGCATAGGCCTATATCAAAATTGAGTGTCTCATTAAGCATCTGCTAACTATTGTGTGCATAAAACCTGTTTCCAGTGGCTTTATATTTGCACTTCTAAATGAATGCTGTATTTTCCTGCTGCATCAGGTGAGGAGTTGTACTATAAGTGCAAGGACAAACTTCGCTTGGTGGTGTGCAACAAAGATGGAGTTTGTGATGTCCTGATGGTAACTTTCATATCTGACTTGAGTTCTTGTCCATCATCTTTCCCAATTATGACAAGAGTATCATTGTTGGAGACCTCAAAACCTACTTATTAAATCTCGCGTTTTAAATGTATGTCTTTATTGTTGTTTCATCTGTTCTATTGTTGTTTTACCTTCTTTGCTCTCTGTGAAGCACATTGTGTCACATTTTTGTGAGAAATGGGCTATACAAATGAAGTTTGATTTGATCTGAAGGAGTGCCACGACAACCATGGGACTGGGGGGTCATCCAGGGAGACGCCGAACGCTGGAGAAGGTGACGGCGTCCTACCACTGGTCCACCTTGCGGAACGATGTCACAAAATGGGTGAGTTTTTGATGTTATTAGTGCATGGTGTGTGTGAACATTGTAATTTATACACTGCCTGTTAGCAATGATCTTTTACTCAAAGATCTCCAACTCTTGTGTAATTCTCATACTGACCACAATCTGATTCTGCACTGGAACACCCAGACCATCATACAGGCCGCAGCCCCTCAACCACAGCGGTTCTGCACCTAAGGCACTAAGCCCAGCAGCTGACCACCACCACCAACATGACGCCTCAACCACATCAAGAATTCTCTGACTCTAGATAATTTCCTCTGAAATGTCACTGTTTTAAAGGTTGATGAGTGCCCCCGCTGTCAACATCATGAGAAAATAAAGACAGTTGCACCTGTACTCCATCCCATCCAAGTGAAAGAGGCATGGAGTGTCCTGGGGATTGATCTCATTGGTCCACTTCCCACCACTGCAAAGGGCAAAAGGTAGCTACTGAATGTTGGGCAGAAGTATGTGTAACCCCTTTTGGTTAAAGCTAGTGAGATAAGCTGACATCATGTATTGGATAAGTCAATAAAAGTTATGAAGCAAGTTTTTGGTGGACCCCATGAGGAATAGCTGCTGCAATGCTGTAGCTAATGGAGAACAATCTGCATTTTTCATTGCAGATACATTCTGACTGCAACCGACCTCTTCACCAAGTGGGTTGTGGCAAAAACCCTCTACACCAAAACAGCCAATGAGGTGTCCAGGAAGATAGTCAACATTCTTCTTGACTTTGGACTGGTAGAGAGGATCATTAACGGGAATTTGTGAATGAGGTACAGTTATGTATATAAGACACAGTGTATGTGATGTGTGACATTTGATAATTGTAATTTCATCTAATTTAATTGCATACACTAGTGCATCTGCAGGTCAACCGTGGTGTTTTTGAGGCTCTGGGTGTCAAACACTGCATCACGTCAGCCTACCACCCCCAGGCCAATGGACAGGACGAGTGCACAAACCGCAACGTGAAGACTGCGCTTGCCAAGTACTGTGGGGAGGGACAGAACGACTGGGATGCCCATTTGAGGGGCCTACTATTGTGTAACAACTGCATATGTAAACAATTCAAACAAACATAGAAAGAAACAAAAAAACAATTCAAACAATATAGAAAGATGGTGAAATGCTATTGATTGTACTTTTGTTTTGTTTTACAGCGATCAACCAAGTACACCCCGTACTTGGCACTGTTCGGACGGCACCCTCGCAGCCCAGGTGTCATCAACACAACACAGACTGAGGAGGGTGACGACTCAGCTGTGGTTGTGGTTGATTTGCCAGAGGAGGATGTACAGGCGAAGACTGTCGAAGTTACAGATCTACATGCAAAGGTGATGTAAAAATGGCAATTTATGCATAATAATATCTAATAATAATGCTGAATGGTAAATAATAGTGTTTTTTGTTAGTTCAATAGTTGTGATTGCACCATGCATTTTATTCCTTCAGTGTGAGCGGTCTGACAGTGTGGTGGGCAGCAATGCCATAAGAAATGACCACAGCTATGCCGCAACAATGCGAGAGGAAGACGCCAAGAAAAAGAGGACAGAAGACGACAACTTGGGTATGTTTCTCTTCACCAGTACTGTATATTACTATAACCTTATATGAAAACGGTGCCACTACACCACTGGCTGTAGAACTGTTTCTATGGACCACTGTAAGAGGACTTTGACCTGTGTTTGTCTTGTAGACCGTGGCAAGTCCACCCTCCTGGGAGCGGAGTGGATGAAGAAGAACGCCCACCGGCTGGAAGGGAAGGTCCAGGAGCCTGCTTTTCTTCAATTGGACAAAATACAGAGAGAGGAAATAGAGGCTAAATTGAAACTGACTGAAGACGAAGAAGAACGTCAAGAATTGCTGGACATTTTTTTGTTTGAATTTGAACATTCAATTGATTATGATTTATTTCTGTTAGAGGTCAAGGACAATCTTGGTATCCCTGTGTGCGCAAGTTTCAAGGCTCCCAGTTCGGAAGAGTGATTGATTAATTAGTGTGTTTGCAGTCGCAAATATAAAACTGAATCTGAACAGTAGTGTGAACTACATGTTGGTCACATTACCCCAAACGATAACGGTGGATGACCGATGGCCTTATACACTTATTCCTTCCAGCTAGAGTCTGGATCTAGCTAGAGTTATAGTCATGTCAGATGGAGGGGCTTTTGACACGTGCATGCTGTCTGAGTCAGTCCATCCTCTTCATGGGCGTGGGTTAGATGTGGCTACAGGCCCCACGCTTTCAACTGCCAGGCTCTCCCTCCGTCTCTCTGGGGCCTACGTCCAGGATCGGCCTGGTGACAGACTAGACAGCATTATTAACATTGGCCATGGAATTGTCCTGCCGGAGACCGGCTGTTACCCATTGACGCATCCTGTTTGTCCATAGCTCCCACTCTGTAGCATATCCACTCCTCCTTATGGTGGTGACTATACCCTGTCCCTTGTGGGGGTCACTACACTCATTGGTGTGGTTATTATCATGGTTCTGCTTGTAGAAATTCCACTATGGTGGTGACAATACCCGGTCCCTTGTGGGGGTCACTACACTCCTCATTGGTGTGGTTAATCTCATGGTTCTGCTTGTTTGAGGTTTTCCCAAATAAGATATATATGTATATGTACACATGCTATATTTCGGTTAACCTACACAATGTTTTTACTTGATTCCAGCTAATTTGTGAATGAATACGTTTTTGTTTGTGTATGGTCAATCCATTTTTATGTAAATATGGTTTCATGCTGTATTGATTTACAATAAATTCATTGCATTTCATTCAATCTTGTTGCTTTACTACAAAAACACATCTGATTGAGGAAGACTACAAAACATTGAGAAAGGATTTGGTAAACCAAGTATTTCATGCGTCATTATGGTAAGAAGAGGGGTGTGGCCATAGTAATTAATACATCTCTACCATTCTCTGAAGAGAAAGTGATAAAAGATAATAGGAGAAGATATGTAATGGTTGACCCTATTACATTAACCATAGCTAAAGGTAATGAATCTTTTTTTCATTTCATACCTAGAATTAAAATGATTAACAAGCATAATGGCACAGAGAATGCAGAGATGTGGGTTGAAATATATGTTGTTATTATTATTATTACTTTATTATCACATAACAGCTATTTGAAGCAAACTATGGAAAATGTATAACAGTGAAATACATTCTTAGAAATGTCTACCGTGTCATGATTACAAAGATACCGCTTGAACACACACACTGTGACACATTCGCGCGGGCACACGCGCGATGCGCGCGAAACACACACACAAGTTACAACACACAGTTTCAGATCTACTAACGCAGCGTTTCCCAAACTGTGGGGCGCGCCCCCCTAGTGGGGCGCGGGGGTACTGCAGGGGGGGCGCAAAAAAAAAAAAAAAAACTGGGAATACTGCTGCCTTTTGCAACATCGTACCTGTGTGAGATAGGCTTTTCTGCTGTTGCTGCTATCAAAAGCAAATACAGGTCGAAGTTGAACATTGAGAATGAACTGAGAGTGGCAGTCTCAAAACAACAACCCCGCTTTGAGAAGATTTGCAAGGCAAAGCAAGCACACACAAGTCATTGATCGTAATTGTGATAGGAATGTGTAGAGTAAGAATAGTGATGCAGTAGAAATTAGTTAATGTTGATATGTTGAATATTTCAGTGGCACAGGATCATTTGCCAAGCACTTATGTTCCTTTTCAACCCATAATAAAATATAAAACTATAGTTGGATATATGTGTCTTGTTATTATTAGAAGAGAAAATGTAATGTTTGTACAACTTTATACAATTAATTATATCAATCTAGGTGGGGACCGGGTTAGGGGGGGCTCGAAAATATTTCCAATTACCCAAGGGGGGCCTGATTGAAAAAGTTTGGGAACCGCTGTACTAACGGGTCTTCGTTGTCATCATTGTCATCGCGAATCATAGCGAATCATAGCGCTACCTATGGCCGGAAAGGGCAGAACCTATGACCGGATCTGGTAGGGTCGGAAAAACCTCCAGGGTCGGAAAATCCGGTACTTACAACGGCCAGGGACAGCCATACAGCCCGGGGGCCGTACAATGCCCAGGTCTGCGTTAGAAGCTTGTTCCATACTGTATCTTTGCAGAAATGAGGTCCACGTCTGTCCATCTGATTATATATCAATACTGACGTCACTGGTGAAACCATTGGTACTATGACGTCATCGCGATTGACATGTTTCTAGTTTGTCCAGTCAACCACGTTTTATGTCATGCTAGCTCTGAGTTATTTTCAGGACAAGATTTGAATTTCTAAGCTGTGCACAGTACAAGTACAAGAATGAATACACAGTTTACAAATAATAACCAGATTTATTATAAAGACGCCTCTGAATGCAGATGATCTACGAAAGAGCAGTGTATTCATTTACACAGCAGGTGGCGATGTGCACACACGTTTTTATAAAGTTTGATTTCTATGCCAAAAGTAGAACAGGGGGCCATTCCACTAAAGGTGGATCAGTATAGCGGCGATTGAAATAAATGCGGCGATCAGGCAACTCGAGATTGGAATTCAAGCCTCAGGTGATTCCTCGAACGAGGATCAGCCTTGTGTGATGAGTGTTCACAGAAGACAGGCTAACAAATCTTCGATATGGGCGCGTGCACGCAGACATAAAGAGCCCAGAAGAGTCGATCTGTCAAAATGAAGATACTCCACTCTGCAGGGGTACTACATTTGCGCAGCATTCCCGAATTATTGATCTTTATGAAGACGGAAAAATAAGATGTAAAATAGTGCAATACTGCCGCAATTAACAAGGCGAGGGAAATGGTTTGGCAAGAAATTGCTGACCGATTAAATGCGTAGGTCATACTAGCCCCAGTTATTGTTATATGTTCATATTTTAATAAATGAATATTACTACTGTGGTGATATCAGCAGCAGGCTACAAACCGTCATATCGCCACAATGGCCTAGTGGTATCGACCGCTGCCATTGGATTTATTCATCATTTTTAGACGTGGTTCGAATCCCTCTTCGGACACACTTTTTACTGCATTTCGTTGTCTGAATCTAATCTAAAATCTCATCTAAAAAAGTATGTAGGCTATAAAATTATGGTGCAGGCTAATTTACAGGAACTGACACGATTACAATGGTGTTTGAAGCCTTTGCATGAAATCTTCGGTTAAATGTAAAAAAATAATAATAATTACTTAGTCAAGTCTCGAACTCGCAACCTTTGGGACTCCAGCCGGCTGCCTTAACCACTGCGCCAACCAGACCGCTGTGATAACAGCAATGCAAGTTGATAGACATGACTATTCATTTATTTTATTTTATTTTTTACACTTTTTAATTTATGTATCCATCGATCTATCTATCTATCTATCACACTTTCAAAATATCTAGTTATCTATCACACAATCAAACTATCTATCGATCGATCACACTTTCAAATTATCAAATTATCTATCTATCACACAGTCAAACTATCTAATCTATCTATCTCGTGTGAAGTGGGAACTAATATTTCCTAAAAGACACATGAGGAACTGTCGTTCGGGGTTTAGTTTCCGCCTGTGAGCCTTTTTTGACGCGCGTCTTACTATAGCCTGTGTTTTAGCCTGGTCGCGAATTATTTGAGCCACATTGATGGAACCGAACGCAAGCGAACATTATCGAGGCTTAGAACTTTATCGAGGCTTAGAACTTTATCGAGCTTCGTGGAATAGCCCCCAGGTCTGATCTGATTGGAGGATCTCCTCTGAGTCAAATCAACAATCTAGCTCCATAGACTTCCGGTTTCTCCACTTCAAAATAAAAGCGACGAATGGAACGTGATGGGATCACAATATCTCCTCCTCTTTGCTGAAGTCAAATTAGGGTTTGGACCCTAACCCTAACCCTAAGGACTTACATTGCCGAACAGAAAGTATATAGAATTTCCAATTTACATATTTGTTCAATAACATATAATTTTACATCTGTTTCTTTTATTTGTATGAACTGGACTGGACAGAAATATGTTTCAATCATTTCAACTCATCATCTCTGTGGCTCTGTTGGTACAGTATGTTGGTACAGTATGTTGCTAACAACGCTTAGGTTGTGGGTTTGACTCCCCCTGGGACCATTTATACTGAGAAATGTATGTGTTATCTCGGCAACACTTCTAGAATATGGATCAAGTGAGTTTGAATCTAAAGTGGTATCTTACCAAAATGTTGGTGGCATTTTACTGGGGCCACACAGCTCAAAGTGCCCTATCAGAACTGCAAAGGACATAATGGACTGTACAGATAGACAGACAGATAGATAGTTTTGTTTTTATCTTCTTATATTTTATTTTGTTATCTTCTTTTACATCTCTGCTCAATTATTATTAGAATTATACTACATATAAATAGGTACTGATGCTGAAAATTAGCACTAACGCATGATGGTGCAATAGATCTCAATTTGTATTATGTGTCAATGTTTTAATTGTATCGATCCCTAATCAAATGAACAATTATTGTTATTATTATTATTATAATAATAATTATTATTATTATTATAATTATTATTATAATTATTATCATCAGCAGCATCATCATCATCATCATCATCAGGATCATCATCATCATATGCATCTTTTTCCTCTGATGCTGCTACATCAATAGTGTGGATTTGATTCCAGCAGGGGACACATACATTACATTACTGATTCTACAAAAGATACATTTTTCATTTCAGTTCTACTTATTGCCTTTCTCGTTGACCTGGAAGTAGTTACTTTTGAATGGATCCGTGTTTTAACTTCCGGCAGTGTCGTTCTTCCTTTCCTGTCAGCCATTTGTGCTAAACGGTGAGGGAGGCATTTGCTCTGTTTTTCAATTGCCGAAATATTAGATATATATCAGCGATAGCTATTTATATCACGAAATAATATGTTACTAAGCCATAGTGCTTACAGTAGTCCTTTGTATGGTCTGAATGGTATCATTATTTTGGTATATAATTGGTAAAACAACGTTGCATGCTCTCGGCCTACGGAGCCACATGGGTCCACTCTGGCATCGCGCCGTCATCAAGGCACCTTTTCACATAGCTTTCGGTCTCCGAGATACAAATGCATTCTCTAGGAAAAAATTGTTAAAATGTTTTCTTTCCAAATTCCATTTGTTTAGGCTTGACAGAAAGTTGCCCGGCTAACAACATTTGCTTGCGATGTTAGCCTGATTAGCTTACTTGGACTGATGCTGGCTTGCTTGGACTGATGATGCTTCGTGACGAATCGTCCTATATTACTGACTGATTGTCGACAACCCTCTCTACCCTGCTGTATACTGTAGATCCATCAGGCGATCATCATCCACACCGAGCTTTCAACATGCATAACGATGCTGGAGAATTCGTGGACTTGTACGTCCCACGTAAATGGTAAGTACCCACCCTTGAACATTTGACAGATCGGATTTAATCGTATGTCTATTTTCCAGAGACGAACGAAACGTTCAAACAATTACGTTCCAACTTACTACATTTGCTAGGTATGCAAAATTATATCAGTTTATGATGTGAAGTAGGTTTGATTTTCCTAACGTGTAGTGTTGATGTATGCATTCAATGCTCATTTCAATGGAGTAAATCCATAACGCCTGCCTATACCTTTCAGCTCTGCTAGCAACAGAATCATCGGCGCCAAGGACCATGCTTCCATCCAGATCAACATAGCTGAGGTGAGCCTACGGCTTAAAGCCACCAAAACTCATTTGATACATTTTGGAAGTGTCATGTGGTTTTCTTCATTTTCAGGTGTACACTCTTTGCTCATCGCCAACATTGTACTCATGTGATTCCCATTGATTGCAGGTTGACAAGGTAACCGGTCGCTTCAATGGCCAGTTCAAGACCTATGCTATCTGCGGTGCCATCCGTAGAATGGTAGGTTTGACTCCAAGTCTGACAATGGCAACATCAGTGTATTACCATTCTAATGTCTTCCGGTGTTTCCCTCCTCCCAGTGATTGCATATGTTTACTTTATTCCAACATTAATAGTGCGTTCAAGTGCCCCTCTGAAGTTCCCACCAATGTTTTGCGTAGTGCTCCCTATTCAGGAAAACTTAGGTCTGAGTTGCAGAGTACAGATATTTCCATGCTGCATAAATGCAGTATAAAACGCTTCCCTAAAGAAATCAAATGATTTTAGGCAGGTGTGTTGGTTCTTAAATAGAACAAACTTGTGAAATGATTAGTGATTCCTGGGAAATGGTTTAGGAAACACTGGTCTTCAAGACAAATTATGCAATTCTCATCTGATTCTACGTATGTCTCATCATTAGATGAGTTGCTTTTAATTAACAGTGTTGTTCTGACTGTTTTGTGGACCCCAGAGAGTAGATATTGTAATTGTTACAGCGAATGGGGGGACTCCAAATAAACCCATTCTGATCAACTTGTTCTTGTCCTACAGGGTGAAGCTGACGACTCTCTCCTGAGGCTGGCCAAGACTGACAGCATCGTGTCAAAGTAAGGAGCTCAGTGTCAGGGTCCTGGGTTACAAGGGTTAGAATTATAAGCAAATTCAGTGGGCTGAGGCCCTCCATCAGAATTGATGTTTCAATGTTGGCCCCGAAAAATCAATGAATGTTGCCCCACTAGTTGATGTGTCATTTGAATCCTGGCCTGTAAAGTTACGAACCGTGCAGATAGCAATGTTAGGGCAGGTATGAGTCTGGTCATGTTGTCAGTCATGTCAGCTCTTTTCACTACATTGCTATCTCTGACGTTCTGAACGTTTCACATCACTGAATGACACCCCTGTTCCCAGGGAAACAGTTTTTTTATGTTATGATGATGGTACTATTTCTCATATTGAAGTTAATTCCTACATTTCTCTACCTTAAACTACAGTGCAAGTGGCAAAAATCATCACTCCGACTTGCCCTCTACTGGGTTAGGAGAATTGTTGCCATGTTGTGTATACTTATCCAGTAATCTTGCATGGTTTAAAAAATGTAATTGGACATACTGAAAGTGACAGTAATGTTAGGAGGAGGAGTTAGAAGGACAGTGGGTTGGATTGGTACCCATGACAACACAAGCATCCATGTGCTCTGCTGGCAGCAGCTCCAACCAGTAGACCACCCCAGGCCTCAGACATATGGATATATTTATATATACACATACATATTTGTTCTAATGTTGCCCTTTTCTCTCTCTTCCTTGCAGGACCCTGTAGGTCAGGAGATGCCACTCTGGAATATCTTTGTAAAATAAAGAAAATGGAAAATATCAACGTTGTAAGCGTCCTAATTACTGTGTGATTATTACATTCTTATGCATATGCTTGCTCATATTTCCGTGTCAAGTGTATTTCCTCACTTATTGTTATGTATAGCCTAGGGCTGAAAAGCTTTGATTATTTCTACGACAGTGAATGTGTGATAAAATAATATTTTTAATGTCGTTGTTTCAACGCCACATTCGAGCATTAATACAAAGCCCCTGGAACTAATGATGTCAGGTAAAATAACATGCAAATGTTTTGGATAATGTTAGCATCATGGCCCTTGCACGTTTGTCTTCTGTGTGCGTGTCATGCTCAGAGCCATCTACTCATGACTATATCCACTTCACACTTGAGTATGACCACTCCCTTTCAACCTAAGACGGGTTCCTACTTTGCAAACATGCTGCCCAAATCGAGGGTTGCCTAGTATTTTTGCCTGACCCATTTCCATTATTTATTTTCAGAGCGGCTGGTTTAGGATTTGCTCATCCCTTAGCTCAATGGTATTTGACCGTTTATACAGTGCACTCACTGCACTGTGTAGGTAATGGCACAGTGAAGCTTTTTTTTTTTAATACATCAAAGATTTGGATTTGAAATCAAACAATTACTATGAGGTTCCAGTGGAGATTCTCAGTGTGTGTGTACATATATTACTATGAGGTTCAAGTGGAGATTCTCAGTGTTTGGGTACATATCATATATTGCTACCGGCCATTTAGAAATGACAACACTTGTTATACATAGTCCTCCTATTTCTGGGCAACAAAAGTAATCGGACAGAATAATATATTGTCCAAATTATGCACTTGTGTTTAGTATTCGGTCGACAATCAATCATTGCAATAACTGCCTGAAGTCTGTGCCCATTGACCCACCCAAAGCTGCGTATCTTCTCTGGTGATGTTCTGCAAGGCCTCTACTGTTTAGGTCTTTCTGCTTAGTTGCTAATGGCAGTACATTTTGGGTCATTGTCCTACTGTATGATGAAGCATCATCCAATGAGTTAAGAGGCTCATGCTGCTGCTGTCAGGATTGTCAGTTAAGACAAGTTAGCCAGTTATTGTGGCAGCTCTACATGTCCAAACCATAACACCCACTCCACCTTGTTTCACAGATGAGGTGGTATGCTGTAAATATTAAACAGATCCCTTTTTATCTAAAACTTCCTCTTGCAATCACTCCTGGTTACTTGATAATATAATTCCACCAAACAATCTGGCAACCCTATGATTTCTGGTCGTAAGTATTGAACACATTTGACATACGATTGCCGGCCACGCCCATTTTCCGAGCAGGTTGTCGGGAGACATTGACTCTTAACACACCTCACACCACAGGATTTTGTTATAGGAAAATGTTAAGAGCCATCTGATAATCGGGCATTTCTGTTGTTTTCAGCCAACCCAAAATCCTTGTGTGTGTACCCCGCTTAAGGTTTTGGCTATGCTCCTGCTTTATGATTTTATTAGCCTAATAATGACTTTCTTGACATTCATTGACACCTCTGGTCCTCATGATGACAGACACCAATAACAGAATTCAAAGGCAAATTGCTTTTGGTGCTCTGAAGTAGGAGGACTATGTATACATAATGTTGTCATTTCTAAATGGCGAAACCCAAATGTACATAATTAAAAGTTGGGAATTTTTACTTTAACCTCAGCAATTTTACAGTACAGAGTCAAACACATAATTCCTGGGAATAACATTTGATCTGAGTATGAGATATAAGAAACATTAATTCCCTAACATGAATTCCCCTCTGATCCCTAAACTGACATTATAAAGGGAAGCACAGGGTGGTATTCCATCAACGTAAAGGAAAATCCAGGCTTATTCTGATTAGTCTCACAAGATTTATCAAAACATCCAAGCTTATTTTGATAAAACTCACGAGCCTGGATTTTCCTTTAGCAATGTTGATGGAATAACCCCCAGGAGACAGTTTGAGTGACAGACTCATCTTTACTCATTGTGAGCTCCCCATGCGTTCCTCCCTCCTGTTGTAATGGAGCTCTAGTCTATTGGGAGGTCTGTGCCCTGAGGGGATGGGTTCATTAAACAAGATGATGTCAGGGAAGGCTAATCCAAACATCTTTTTAAGGTTAAGACTGCAGTCAACATAATGGGAACTCAACTGTCAAATAATACTCTGATTTCAGTTTCCGATTGTCGGAATAACATTTTTGCACATGGTAAAATCAAGAGACCCCCTCATCCAACTGATTTGAATAGATCCAATGTCTTTGAGATCAGTAGGTCATCCTATTCTTCTGACCTAGTCCTAGGTGAGCAAAGTGTGCGTGTGCGTGCACACTTATTTTTTTTGTCCACCCAGTTCATTCCTGACACAACTAATACTTGTCTAGCACTCTCATTGTTGTATCATGTGTGTTTGTACTGGGCTGTAGCAAAAGCCATCTCCATAGGCGTCCCAGGACGAGTATTGAACAATAAGGTTTCATCTCATTGATGATTCGATGGAACAGAACTTTAAGACTCAAGATACTTTTTTCTTCAGTTCGTAGAAGATTTCCTGTGATGATTTATTTTCACCACTAGATGGCAGTACATAACCAGAGATGTCTCACATCTCTCTCCCAAATGACTCCTAGGCGTGTCTTATCAAAAGATGGACAAAAGCCTACATAGTGTGAGTGATTGATTGGTGTATATGCACTATAAAAATTCCAAGCTTCTAACAAGTACTAACAGTATGTATTATCCCCAGCTCAAACAGCTGTTCCGGGGGCATTCACACACCGTGTGGCCTGGTATTAGTGCTCTGTTAAGATAACAGGGCTGAGGGCCTCTACTGAGAGAATACATCATCATGACCATCCGTGCAAACCCTCTCAGATCAGTGAGTGGCTCCAAGGTGTCTTCAGTCCCTTCGGCTAATGGCAGCTGGCTTCACATTTGAGTGTGTTTGTTTCCCACCCCCCACCCCTCCTCTCTCTCTCAGGTGAAATGAAAGGCCAGAGGGAGGCCGCCGAAGGCCTTCATTACTGAGCGTCCTGATTATAGCGCTGCCCCCCCCCCCTCTGTGTGTCCCCCTCAGCGCGCTCCCACAGCGTCCTCCTGGGAGAGTGGGCTCTGGTGTGTTCACATGACAGGAGGCAGACACTCACGTCTTTATGTTGGCTAGGTCGATGTGTGTGTGTTGATGTTGAGGTGTTTGTGTATGTCCTGTGCGTGACCACCGCCCCTGCCCATCCCCCAAGTGGACAAAATAATGTTTAACAATCAATCAATCGACCTCACTTCACTTCACAATCTCAATTTTGCCCATGACGTATCATTAGAAAGATCTAGTTCGGAGAGAAATATCTAGTTCTGAAAGAGTTAGTCGTGTTTAGCCAGCAGGGCAGCAGTCGGTGGCCGTCGTCTACAGTCAAGGTACTGTGGTAGTCATGGTAGCTGTGGTTTCCGAGGAGACACCAGCACACCTGGTAACCCTGACACAGGCCACAGTGATGTCATCTGGCCCCTCGCCAGCAGCCCTGCTGACCTCCCTTTGACACTAATCCCCTGTTCACTTTGACATGACGCGGGCAGAGCAGGGGCCTCCATACAGGGAGTGGGCCTATCTCCAGCCTCAACCAGAGAGAGCCCCTAGCCCCAGCCTCAGCCAGAGAGAGCCCCTAGCCCCAGCCTCAGCCAGAGAGAGCCCCTAGCCCCAGCCTCAGCCAGAGAGAGCCCCTAGCCCCAGCCTCAGCCAGAGAGAGTCCCTAGCCCCAGCCTCAGCCAGAGAGAGCCCCTAGCCCCAGCCTCAGCCAGAGAGAGCCCCTAGCCCCAGCCTCAGCCAGAGAGAGCCCCTAGCCCCAGCCTCAGCCAGAGAGAGTCCCTAGCCCCAGCCTCAGCCAGAGAGAGCCCCTAGCCCCAGCCCCAGCCAGAGAGAGTCCCTAGCCTCAGTCTGATCAGCTCCAGGCCCAGCCAGAGTCCCAGTCTCCCGTCCTCAGTTCCAACCCCCCAGATCCAGCCCTAGCCCCAGCTCCAGCCACACACCCTCAGCTCCAGCTCCAGCCCTGGGATTAGAGCAGAATCAAATGTCATTGGATGAAGACAATCTCAGATTTGTGATGTGTGCATGCATGTGTGTAAGCCTCAACTGGCCTCTACCTGGACCCCACATAACTTTCTGGGGGCTTAAAGCTGGGCCAAGACCATAAACTGTCAAGCCCTGCAGCTAACAAAGGAATCTCTGTTTCTCATTAGTAAAGGCGGGGTGAGGTGACATTTGATTTATGGTGTCCATCACGTCATCACGATCACATATGCATATAGATGACACTACGTAGGCCTTGAATAGATAGAGCTAGAATAGATAGAGCTAGAGATAGAATAGATAGAGCTAGAATAAATAGAGATATAGATAGAATAGATAGAGCTAAAAATAGATAGAGATAGAATAGATTGAGATAGAATAGATCGAGATTTCTACAACAGCATGTTTGGATACTGGATTCTGAAATACCCCAACTCCCTTCAGTTCAGCCGCATTTCCAGTATCAATGCGCCTCCCAATCAATCTGATTAAGAACACCTGTGCTGACTCCGCAATGCAATCGTTGATCTTGTTTATGGGACTATATTCTGTGGCGGAAGGATATATGTATTCTGAAACGATTCATGATTGTAATTTGTAATTAAATGAATTTAATGTTACAACTGTGTATTTGTTATATTATGTGGTAGCTTTTGTAGAAAAGCAATTTACCATTCGAGGGCACTGGTACAGGGTTTTCCGGTTGGTGCACAACCCTGTACCAGTGGTAAATGTCTCCACAACCCCCTTCCTCTCATGGTAAATTGCTTACATAGGTACGTAATAGATGAGGGTGGAGTTCAATATGATTGTCTGGTCGGTGCAAGGAAGGCTGTTCCTCGTTTGGCCCTGTGCCCTAATGAGCTTCTCACGGATGTGAAGATGTGTTTGTGAGGTTTACCCACAAGCTCGTGCTTTCTTTACTGATTTGTTTTATTTTAGAGGCAAGAAGAAACCTCGGCACAGGTTAGAACAGTCTTCGGGGTCTGTTTGTCTGTTTGTGGTTGTTTTTGTCTGGTGAGAGCTCTTTCACAGAGGGGAAACCACCCTGAGTAGAGAGAGGCTGGAGGTTTGATTGATTGATTGAAAACTTTATTAGAAGATTTGCAGAAGTAGGTACATGAAAGTACATATTACATACAAGGTCAACTAACAGGATAAAAACCCAAGAAAGCCACTGGCTTATTTCAATTGGGGTCCTTGATTCTCAATTCATCGTTACATGTAAGACAGACAAAAAAACTAGTACTATCTACAAGATAATACAGACAAATAACTAGTACTATCTACAAGATAAACATACATCCATCATGGGAAGAACAATACAACAAAACATAAGGTATGTACAGCGGGTAGGACAGGTGGGGACATACACCACAGGTGGGGGCGGGGGACAAAACACAAAGTATGTACAGTGGGTAGTTCGGGTCTTTTAATCTGATTTTTGATTTAGAGGGTCCAGTTACGGATTGCAGCCTCCTGTAAATGTTTTTTGAGAGTGGTTTTGAAGGTGGGCAGTGTTTTGCACTCCTTTAAGATTATAGGAAGGGCGTTCCACATTTTTACTGCATAGTTTGCAAACGAGTTTAACCCCTTGTTTGTGGTGCAACGCGGTTGAACGTGGTTCGTGGAGCTTCCTCTGGTGTTGTATGTGTGGACGTTGTTCACTTTTTGGAAGTATGTTGACAGGTACTTGGGTGTCTTTGTGGTGTAGCGTATCTTGAAGACCAGGCCCAGTGCAAGCTGCTGCACTCTGTCAACTACTCGTAGCCAATCAAGGCTCAAAAAATGAGCAGCGGTTAGATGTGTCCTAGGGTTGAGGCCTAGCAGAAGCCTAACCAGTTTATTTTGGGCTGTCTGGAGTCTTGTTTTTTGGGCCTTTGTGGTTCTATAGTACCATGATGTTACGGCATAGTCGAAGTGACATTGAATGAGAGCTCCTGATAGGGTCCTCAGTGTGTTTTTACTGACAAGTGAGGATATCCTGTACAAGAATCTAGTTCTATGGTTCACTTTTTTGATTACTTTTGCTGCCATTTTATCTCCGGAAAGATTTGCCTCTAAGATGGAGCCCAGGTATGTAATATCCTCTTTTCTTGTGATATTAATGTTACCCACTTTTATTTTGAAATGTACAGCCTTTCTGAGTTTAGATGGGGATCCGTATAGGATGGTTTCTGTTTTACCTAGGTGTATTGATAGTTTATTGTCAGCTAGCCAGATGCAGATTCTACTCAGTTCAGTGCTTAGCGCTTTTTCCACCTGCAATATGTCCCTGTCAGAGACCAGCAGAGCCGAGTCATCCGCGAACAGGAACAAATTGCAATCACATGCTGATGACATGTCATTCACATATATTAGGAACAGTAAAGGTCCCAATATGCTTCCTTGTGGAACGCCGCAGGTCACTGGGAGGGGGGACGACAGTGTTCCGTTCACACTAACCACCTGTTCCCTCCCCTCTAAGTAGGATTGCATCCAGCTCACCGATGTTCTATCGAACCCAATTGCTTTCAGTTTATCTAACAATATGTGGTGATCTACTGTGTCGAAGGCCTTCTGGAGGTCCAGCATGACCATGCCGCAGTACTTGCCCGAGTCCACCTCATGGTTGATGTGGTCGTTCAAATAGAGAAGGCATGTGTCAGTGGAATGGGATGTTCTGAATCCTGATTGAAATTCATACATCAGATTTTTTTCGGTAAGGTACCTATCAACCTGTTCATAAACTATTTTTTCCATAAGAAAAGGGTTATTGTGCAGAGGAAAGCACTTCAGTGCCGCGCACAAAAGACTTCCCCTAACTCTTACCATAACCCACGAGTCCCTCTGGGCCAGCAATACTCTTTCACATCCCCAATGCATCAAGTCATCCGGGATTGACGTTGTTTGTTTTTAACTCGAGTATAATGATATTCGTTTATACTTTGCATCTGTGAACGTTGAGTATGTTGAGTACGTTGCGTATGCGTGTGTTGAATAGAACACAATAATAAAAATAAAAAAAACGTTGTCAAGCGTGGTTTAGGCCCTGTACACACTACTCCGTTTTTTTTAAACCGGGCGTTTTTCTACCCGGTTTTGCCTTCCATCCACACGCACCCGGCGTTCGCGGTTACTGAAACCGTGCTTTCTTGAGAACTCCGGCCAGGGTGAACTTTTGTAGAAACTCTCCGGTTTCAGCGGAGAGGTGTATATGGGAAAACCGGGGTTTTCGGCTTGAACGTCAATTGTGCGACATCTATGACGGCAGAATATATGCGCCATTAGCCATTAGGCTACTTGTAAACAAAGAAGAAGAAGCAGAAGAAGAAGAGGAGGCTACATGTGCTAAGATGGACGTAAGGAAGATCCTGCTGATTTTAAACATGCTAACACGAGTAGTTTCTTGTATGCAGAATACAATCCAGTTAATCGCCGAGTTACTGGAGCAACAGAGGCACCGGAATATGCAACGGAGAATGCTGCTAGAACCAAGAGTCCCAACACGATACAGACGTCTTCTTTTAAAGTAACATAAACAAACTGTACAATAAAAATGTAAAAATGTAAAATAAAGTCTCTTGTTATTTACAAGGTAATATTAATTGAGCTGCCTTTTCAGTAAAACAAACAAACTTAAAGGTGTAGGCCTACATACAACATTGGTTACATGGTTACACTACATACAACAAAAGTGTTGCAAGCTCTCTTTACATTTTGCATTTTACATGTAACACCTCAACAACAGGTGAACATTAACAATGTTCTTAAAACAACTTTCCAATTTTGGGAATTTAAGTACAAAAAAAAGGAACTTAAAGTTGTAGGCCTACATACAACATTGGTTTTTGGCGCGGTTTTAACAATGTTCGCGGTTTTGTGTGGATGGTGTTTTTTTATAACTGTGATTGTGTGGACGCGATTCTTTTTTTAGGGAAAACCCCGGTTACAAAAAAAACGGTGTAGTGTGGACAAGGCCTTAGAGGTAGCTGTTTTCCTGAATCCTTGACCCTTTCCTGAGTGTTGTGGGTGTCTCATGTCTCCAGCTCCAGTGCCCCCCCCCCACCCCATGTGTGTCCTCTTGTCTTTTGTTAGTGGTCAGGAGCACTCCTCTCTTCTCCACTGTGAGCTTTTGCTCTTTGTCCTCTTTCACAGACACAGCCAACTTCAAAGCAGGTGAAGTCAACAAAAGAGAGAGCCAGACAGAGAGAGGTTGAGAGAAGGGGGGTGGGGGGCGAGAGAGAGTGTGAGAGAGAAAGAGAGAGAGAGCGGGAGAAAGAAAGAAAGAAAGAAAGAAAAAGGGGCCACCAGGAGTCTGTGGAATGATGTGGTCGGTGGAGGAGAACACACAGGAGACCAAACAGAGGCGTGTAGGTACCTGCCGTCTCACTCTGTCATCAAACGCTTCACGCACCTCAGCCCCCCTCCCCCCCTCCCCAAAACATCCCTTCTTCAGGACTTCAAACACATCATCCCACAATACACTGGGAGCCTGGCAATCTGATCCAGGGCATGCAGGAGATATTCCCGGGAATGCTGGTCTTGTGTGAGAGGGGATTGAGGGCAGACACTTGTATTTAGTATATTCCCTTATCATGATGTATGGTTTTGTGGTTTTGTCTATGGGAGAGAGGGAATCAGGGCTGTGTGCGCGTGCGTGTGTGTCTGTGTTTGCGTGTGTGTGTGTGTGTGTGTTTACGTGTGCGTGTGTGCGACTGAGTCTGTCTGTGGCCGTCTAGGGATTTGCACTCAGCCACATCCACACAGCTCCCAGATGATTCAAAGATTAGCACCTTCACTGCAGGCCCAGGGTCTTACGGTTCAACTGTAAGTCTATTTGTCTTCACTATACAGTAGTCCTTTTCTTCCTGTGGAAAAACATTTATCAGTCATCAGTTGGCTGGCAGGTTACAGGGTACAAGCAGAGAACACGCTGTATGACACAGCTCTATGACCATCACTCGTGCAAGACTTTGCAGGTTTCAGACCGTTTGAAGTAATTTGAAATGAAGTTAAATTACGTCTTTCCAGGACTTTATCTGTGACTTTATCTGTGTCCGCTAAACCGCCGCTTCTGTATGTCTCAGAGTATACAGAGTTGATTCAGCCTTATTATAGACATTTTCCCCAATGTATCTCAACCTAATATAACATCGTAACCCTGCAGGGGGAATACCTGTCAACACAGTCATAGGTTTGGGTTAAGGACATAAGTGAGAGGTGTTGAGGTACGCCTGGATATGACATCATGCCCTCTTTATTGGTGGGCGAGAAAGAGAGGCAGGGGGGAGGGAGGGAGAGAGAGAGGCTGACTGATGGGACAGGTGTTTCCATACACCATGACTGATCGCTCTCCATAGGCTCCCGAAGATCAGAGACCAACCGACACTTGTATTCCCTTTTAATAATTTTATTTTGCATGCATTTGGAGTGATATGATTGGGTGATATGCAGTGGTCTTATTTGCATAGAGTATGGATATTATGAAAGCTGTTAGGGTTTATATGTGGGATTTTTTTTTTTTTTTTTTTTATCACTTGGGTGTGTTAGAGTTATGTTATTGCTCTGTTTTACATTGTTTGGAACAGGGAATGAGTTGAGTGTGTGTGTGTGTGTGTGTGTGTGTGTGTGCGTGTGTGTCTATGTGTCTATGTGTGTGTGTGTGTGTGTCAGTGCGTGCATGTGCCTTGTGAACAAGCAGTACAACCCATCAAGGGTAATGAACAAAGAAACTGGAGCCTGGAGAGGGCGAACGGAGTGCGCAATTGGTAGGTCGTTACCACGACAACAGTTGGCTATATTCTTCGCTCCTCAAGTAAATCTCCTTGGTAACGACCAGGAAATCCAAGCAAGGCAGATTAATGAAGTGACTTGGGCAGTCTTGAGAGCCCCCCCCCCCCCCCGCCCACCTCCCCCCCTCTCAACATTTAGTTTACTCTCTAAACTGTAAAGTCAACTGTGACAGGCCGATGGCACTTCCCTCATCCACGTGTAGCCGGACCCCTGCCTCGGGAGGCCGTACTCCCCTCTGGACCTCCCGTATCCCTCTTCAGACGGATTCCCCAACTCCGGAATGTTCTTGTTGATCAGTCAATGAGTGCTTTGGTTGTATTAACACATTGACTCAAGACTTCCCTGGTCAAACAGGGCGCGCTTGACCCTCCTGGCAGTTTGCTGTGATACTTCCCTAAGAGAGGCGGGGGGGTCAGAGGTCGACATGTGTAAGGCAGACGCTAGGGAGAGGGGGAATGGAGGAGGTGTCTGACAGCCACAGCTCTCCTGTGTGGGAGAGACACACCAGACACACCGCGGTGGTGGTGGTGGTGGTGGTGGTGGTGCAGCGGTCCAGATAGATCTACTAGATCTCGTCGCTCAGAACAGAGGAGTGCTGTTTTTCCATGTTTGTTTTTTTTGTCTCTCTCCAGTACCCAAGGATGTTTGGGAGAGCTGGCGTCTCACATCTGGTGTCCACCTTGGTCATCGGACATGGGAAATGATTTGGAGAACATCCTTTTTTGACACCTATTTACCTTGGAAAAAGGTCTTTGCCTTAGACCATGTGTGTGTGTGTGTGTGTGTGTGTGTGTGTGTGTGCGTGCGTGCGTGCGTGCGTGGCGTGCGTGCGTGCGTGTGTATGTGTTTCTCTCATAAACGTCAATTGTAAACATAAAGTGTAATTGTGTGTGAAGGTCTCAACCTGCTGGTGTGTAGGGTATGATTCTCTGCTGCCAGCATCGACACAAGTTCCTGTCTGCCTACCTGGCTGTGTAGTCTGTCTGTCTGTCTGTCTGACTGACTTACCTCTTTATCCTCCTCAGCTTCACCTCCTCTGCATCTGCTGCTAAAGCTTCCTACTACCATTCCAAAATCCAATCCTCTGCCTCTAACCCAAGGAAATTGTTCTCTACATTTTCCACACATCCTGAACCCAATTCCTCCCCTTCCTCCCTTCTCTGCAGATGACTTTGTCACCTACTTCGAAAAGAAGGTTGATGACATTAGCAGTTCCTTCCCTCTACCTACCGCCAACACTGCTACCACCCCTCCCAAACCCTCTGCGCTACACTCAGTGTAGACCGACTGAAGACCCATATGTTCAGGCTACACCTTAACTGTCCATCTTGAAACCTCTCCATCCCCTCTACCCCCTATACAGTTTCTCTACTGTATATCAAATAAAATAAAATAAAAACGTAATTCTTCCTTCTTCTAGCATTATAACTGTCA
The DNA here is from genome assembly GCF_963989245.1 of Nansenia antarctica. Taxonomy (NCBI): domain Eukaryota; kingdom Metazoa; phylum Chordata; class Actinopteri; order Argentiniformes; family Microstomatidae; genus Nansenia; species Nansenia antarctica. The sequence continues at coordinate 36,688,245 of NC_137676.1, forward strand.
ATGGCCCCTGGCCCGAGCACAGATTACTTTTCTTGCGATGACTGATGGATAGATGATTCACTTACAAATGTATTCGCTTATTCGCATATTCGTAAGTCACTTTGGATGAAGGTGTCTACAAAATACCAAAAATGTAAATGTAGTGTAATGTGTCTGTCTGTCTGCTGTCTGCCTGCCTGTCTGTCTGTCTGTCTGTCTGTGGGAGACGTACTGCTGTCTCACATGTAGGGCTATAGGTGAGCAGGGGGCGTGGCCAGGTAGAGAAACACCTGCGCTCTGACTTTGTTCTCTGGATCGCTGCCATCTAATTAAGTTCCAGCTCCACTCCGACTCGGGGGGGGGGGGGGGGGGGTGGTGGAGGGGTTCAGGAATGTACAGGGCTTGGCTGGGAGAGAGCTAGCTGGGGGTGGGGTGGGGGCATATCTTTTTGTTGGTTTGGGGATAGCGAGGTGAGACAAACAACAACATCAACAACAGGGCTGATTTCTTCAGAGCTAGAAGTGTCTCGCTAGGTGGCTAGATAGTGCTCTAGAGGCCTTGAGGCCAGGGCAAATCCATGGTTCCAATGACATATAAAGTATGTCATTATGTCAAAATATAAATGGTTAATAAAATATATAATGGTTTTTCCTCTGCTTTTTCTAGTAATCCCGAATCAACCTCTGAAACCCAGTCACTCTCCTTACTGTGTGTGTGTGTGTGTGTGTGTGTGTGTGTGTGTGTGCTTTATGTGTGTTTTATGTGTGTTTGATACCAATCCTTATTCTATTCTATGCATAATAATGAGCTCATCCTCCGATTTCGACTTCCACCAGCCTCCCCTCGTCTCAGACCCCCTGGTCTCTAGTGAATAAGCTAACGAAAGGTGTTCAGTATTCCTCCCCATCCTTCTCTACTTTTCTCTCTCTCTCTCTCTCTCTCTCTCTGTATCTCTCTCTCTCTCTGTCTCTCTCTCTCATACCCAGACACACACACAAACACACATACACACATGCTTACAGAGTGCAAGAAGGAGGCAGACAAAATCTCCTAGGAGAATGTGACAGCTCCTAGTGAGAAAGAGGAGATTACAGAGAGAGAGAGAGAGAGAGAGAGAGAGAGAGAGAGAGAGAGAGAGAGAGAGAGAGAGAGAGTCTAAGGGATTATATCAAACAGAGGAGAGAGGGGGAAATGGTGGATAGTCCCGTCTGTCTCTTCTCTCTCATGGGGTTTGGGGAACACACACACACACACACACACACACACACACACACACACACACACAAAGACCACAGGGAAGGTGTCACTGGCTGTCCTTCGTCTTGGACCAACCCCAGACAGAGGTCATATCGTTCCCTGACTGAGATGAACACTCAGGCCCCTGTACATGTAAGAGAGTATCAGTTAGCAAGGGAAAGTGGTGTCCAACTCCCCATTCAATCTTACTGTGTTTCAGAGAATTTATTGGTTGGGCCTGAGAATCCCAAGTATTGCTGCAACTTGTTTGAGCTGTCTTCATTGCTGCAACTTGTTGGAGCTGACACCATGGGTTGTTTTTACACATGTTCTGTGAGGGGCGCTCAAGTAAGACGAGACGGAATGAAGACACAGACACAATGTGATGATTTAATGCAATGCTTTTTTTGTATAGTGGATATTTGAACTCGATAGCCCTCTGCATATCACACCACATATTGAGATTGTTGCTTTTTGGGGGGGGGGGGGGGGGGGGGGGGTTCTAAATGGCAATGCAAGAGAGAGAGAGAGAGGGGGGGGAGAGAGAGACAGAGAAACAGAGGGCAAAAGAGGGGTGTTAGTAGTCTGTATGTCATTGACGCATCATCATTTGGTCGGGCTTTAGTGCTAGTCAGAGCCCAGCCATTCACCCGAATCGCTGAGCTACCCCCTTTCAACCACACGGTGACAGGCAGGGAGGGAGGGAGGGAGAGATTAGAACAGTGCTGGAGCGCAGATAGGTGCCCGGTCGACCGAGAGACAGCGACCACAGCTCAGCCACAGACACACACCGATCCTCACGCAATGTTTCGGAACTAAACTCACTTTCTGTACCTTGCTTTTTAAAAAAATACTGCTTTACATCAGATGGTACTTTGTAACAACGTCGTTATAATATTTTGGGGTATTGTCGTTAGTTGTCTTTACTTTGTTTTAGTTGTTGTTTTGTAGTCGCCTATTTGACCGGAGAGCGCAGGTGAAGATGGCGAGGGGACCGGTGTCCGGGACGGGGTTCTCCGGTGGTGGTGGCAGCCAGACGCGGGGGTTATTATTGCTGATGTTTCCTCTATTTTGCGGCTTGTCGGCTCAGGACCTCCAAGCCAACGGGATAAATGGGTATAGTCTGCACCCGCCGTACTTTAACCTGGCGGAAGGCACGAAAATCACGGCCACGGCGACCTGTGGAGAGGGCGATAATGGACGGCCGATACAGGACCTGTACTGCAAGCTGGTCGGGGGGCCAGTGTCGGGGGACCCCAGTCAAACCATCCAGGTAAAAACGTTGTACACAACATAAGCTTGTTTTCTTTTCAAAACGTTGCATTGATGAAGGAGTTACAATGTTTATGCATAGTTTCGACTAACTTCATAATAATAGTCTGTTTTGTTTATTTTGGAATGAATGTGTATCCTTAAGGGCAATTTAATTTTCAAGCAGACTTTTTTCCCCCCACCTGTCTCTCCTACATTTCTCCGATGCAGTTACCCGTGCCGTAGGCTACATGCATCACATACATTTTTATGCCACGAGTTATTACTGAATGATTACCAATTTACCGGATGGTTACGAAAGAGATGAGGCACATATGAACGTTGGTTCTCACGGGGCAGGACCGGGGCTTGTTGGCAAGTCTGTGAAATGTGCAAACATTGTAAAGAGTCAAATGTGAGCCTCCAGTAAGCATTTCACGAGGGATTTTCCCTAAGGAATTTCTGGAATTGTAGAAGACCTTGGTTGGTGGTGGGGAGTGCCCTAGGATGAAGCCAAGGTCCAGATTCGGAACATCAAAGGATTATGCAAAGAAGGAGAGACCTGCTGCACTGTTCTAGAATGCTCTGTTCTAGAATGCTCCCCTAGAGGCTTACTGTTAATCAATCAACCACCAGGTAGCAACTATGTCAATGTAACCACTCGTTTGACTCCTAACTGCATTCAAACAAAGTATTGTACCAGCATAGATATTGAGGAAAAAAATATTCATATTCGGAATATTAGTGCTTCTGAATATCTATTCAAATGTTGGTTGGAAGGCCAACTGTGAATGCTATGGTGCTCTTGTCACTTTTGTTTTCACGGAGTGGCTTAACCACTTGATGGATTATTAGATTAAAGTACATCTCACCGCCCGCCAACCCCCCCTCCACCCCCTCAATCCCCTCTCCCTAATCCCTTTTTTTGTGCCCAAGCCACATAAGTCTGTTATTATTAATTAAAAACAGCGGGTGCAGGTTGAGTGGTATGAGGGGGGTGAACAAAGCAATCAAATCTCCTACACTGCTTGCACGGGGACCCCTGCGCCCCTGGTTAAAGCCATGCATTATCAACAGAGTGTCTCAATGGTAGCCTGCCCTACGACACTCCACGGTTTTCTCCATGAGATCATTTCACTCCTTTTTTCCCCTCTCGTCTTGACACGACTGCTGCCTTATGAAACATGACTTTCGTGTAAAAAGGGAAGTTATTGCGTAAAGCAGCAGGTGCTCTGGAGTGAGTGCTCTGCTCTCCAATGTGTGTGTGAACGCGTACACACCCACGTACGCACACACACACACACACACACACACACACACACACACACACACACACACACACACACACACAAAATGTGCTGTACTTACTGTAACCCACTGAGCTTTGTGGCAGCAAGTTATGAAAATATGTTGCTATATTTGTAAGTTGCTCAAGGTTATTTACTGTAATAGCAAGCATTATACAATTGATACACATTGATGCGTCGCTAAAAATACAAGCTATGATCTCAATGGAACAATCTTCTTTATCTCCTTACTATAAAATACTAGGCCTTATATATAATTATTTGTCTTTTTATTATGAATTAACCAAAACTTCAGAGAAACACAATGAACAAACATTGCAGATTAGGGAGCTGAGGGGAAGGTCAGTGAGTGTGTGGTAGGCTAGGTTTGATTTGGGGGGTTTTCTTGACTTCAAGGTGCCCCCCAGGTCTCAATGACAGCCAGTTGAAAGGAGATCTTTCAGTGGTCTGTAGTGGCAGCACTGTGGTGGCCTAAGGAAGGGTGGGGGGTGGCGGGGGGGGGGGGGGGGGGGAGAAAGGGAGGAAGAGAGAGAGAAAGAGGGAGGTAGAGAAAGAGAGAGGGAGAAAGAGAGAGAGAGAGATGGGGCGGAGGTAGAAAGTAGGGACAGAGAGGGAGAGGTTGACAGAGATGGAGAGAGAGGGAGAGACAGAGGGAGGGAGAGAGAGACAGGAGTGTCAGCCAACCTTGAACCCTGCCACCATAGGGGGTTACGTTACTCAACCTCCTCCTACTTGTTTAAGTGAAGCTTAGATAGTTAGACAGATTGTTTTTAGAATAATAAAAGGATTCTAAGGATTGCAGAAGGATCCTCGTCCACTTCCATGAAGGACTTTATGTATATTAGAGTTAGCCAGTGTGGCCTGATAATGTGAAAGGATAAGGAAATAGTGTATTGAAGTAAAAAAAGAGAAAATATTTTACAACTTCACACCAATAGTGTTAATAAAGCAATTCAACGTATTTGATTTAAAGGTCCATTAAGTAACATTCAAGCTTTCTAAAAGCGTCCTCGTGGTTGTAATGATGATGTTTAATCGGTAGCGATCAGGGACTGAATCCTTTGAAAGAAATCTTTCGTTTACGCACGCTGTATCGGTTACAAAAAAACACTTTCGAAAATGGAGGGTCCTCTACCCGACATGTTCTTCAACCGATTTCCGCCTTTTCTATCTAAAAAGAGTCCTGTGTGTAACATGTACACAGATATAGAGACAGTAATGTCAGTGCACTGCAGTGGCAATGTTCTTCTCTGACATTTTGTGTGTGTGTGTGTGTGTGTGTGTGTGTATCAGGGCCAGTACTGTGACACCTGTACCATGGGAGACAGTGACAGGGCCCACCCCATCACCAACGCCATCGACGGGACGGAGCGCTGGTGGCAGAGCCCGCCCCTCTCCCGCAGCACCGAGTTCAACGAGGTCAATGTCACCCTGGACCTGGGACAGGTCAGTCTGCTTCTCCTTATACTGTCTCCACACACACACACACACACACACACACACACACACACACACTCATACGCATGCACACACTCACACACTCATACGGACGCACGCACACACACACACACACACACACACACACACACACACACACTCGTACGCACGCACACACTCATACGCACGCACGCACGGGCGCGCACACACACACACACACACACACACACAGACACAGACACACACACACACACACACACACAGACACACACTCTTACTCAGTCCTTCCCTTGTACATTGTAGGTCACAGCACCCAGCATGCTGTATAACGCTTTGAGGAACATTATGCACCTTCTCCATGAAGCTGAGACACCCTCTTCTTTCTTTTTACTCTCTCTCTCTCCCCCAATACATACACACACACATGCGCACGCACACACGCGCGCACACGCACACACACTCTCATTGTTTTGGAACTGTTACATACTGTACCAGCAGTCATTTAATACCTCCGACGATCTCGTCTGCTTTTGTCTGAGTGTTCTATTACCAGAGTGTATGTTGTTGAGTATTCTATGTCAACTTCTCTGTTCTAAAAGGCCTCTTCTGGACATAAAAAACCCCATACACACTGCTTTAAGAAACATCCGTTGTTTACAGTGGGAAGTCTGGAGGTAAAGTCTTAAAAGACACTCGGCAGATGATTCTAGAACAAAAGAAGGGTTTCCTATTGACTGGGAAGACACTTTGATGCTCTCTAAAGAGGGGGTTTAAAAGACGGTAAAGTCTCGTCTGGCTTTGGGGCGAGGGCACGCCGCTTGGAATGTCTTTGAGTTCACCTGATCTGCAGTGTTCCTTCCACGGATTGTACCATTATGGAAAGAAAAACCTCCCGAAGCTCAAATGAGTTTCAGTCTAAAAAAAGACCTGTTTAGGTTACTTAAGCCGTTGAGCGATTACATTCGGATCGGGAAATAAACTGTCTGGAAGCAGCACCGTTGCCTCCGTGGTTGGAGGTCAGAAAAAGGTAGAAAAAAAGAGGTGGGGAAGGGAAAAAGAAGAGGAGAAAGCAGACAGCCCCCAATGCTCTCGGGCTGATTTAGTGCTCTCCCCGCTAAAGCATGTCTCGATGGGAGTCTACTAACTCCGCGCATTGATAGTGACGCCATTGTTAAAGCGTCGTTCGGCGTCTGGGATGATCTACGCGTGTTGTTCTTGGCCCTGGCGTGTTTACCCAAGCTGGTGTTGAGGTGAAGGCAGGGGGTCACACTCCTAAATCACATTAACTCTAATGGGGCTTCTCTTTCTCTCTGATGATGCTATAGATTGACCCCAAACTGGGTATTTCCTCCTCATTCCTTCCCTCTCATTTAACCCTCACTAAAGACTTCTGTGGGACGACTGCGGCCCTCTTCCTTTGAGCAGGCGCACCGCTCTAAACTGGTGGCTCTAAACTGTGTGTGTGTGTGTGTGTGTGGGTGGGGGGTTGGTGTGTGTGTGTGTGTGTGTGTGTGTGTGTGTGTGTGTGTGTGTTTGTGTGGTGTGTCCCGCCCGTCCCACTCTCCCCCTGTGGATGTGTTTTGTGGTGTGTACCCCTCCCCATCTCCCCCTTCCCTCCTCCATCCTCCTCCTCCCCCTCTCCTCACCCCCTCCTCCCCCATGGGGACCACGCTCACTCTCAGTCAGCCTCTGGGTTCTGAATGGAGGCAGGGAACTGTGACGGGCTTTGTACTAAGCGCTGGGGTTTACAGAGCGGTTTTTCTTAGTGTCACTATACTAGAGAGTTTACACACTTTAAAAAAAATATTAATTCTGGGACAATCATAAAGAACTCAGCAGGTAGGGGAAGGGAGCTGAAATAGTATGAGGGAGAAATCAGGTGAGTGAGCAGGAAGAAGAGGAGGAGGGGTTGGACTTTGGACGTGGACGTTGGACGTTTACTTTGACTACACTGACAGAGCTATTCCTCCAAGTAGTTATGCAGGAATGTAGGTAGTTGGGGTATAGGTGGGCTAGAGGGGAGGGTGGGGCTACTGTGTGTGTGTGTGTGTGTGTGTGTGTGTGCTCGCGTGTGCTCGCGTGTTGGTGTGTGTGTGTGAGCCAGAGGGTATAGAAAGAGAGAGAGAGTTGTGGTGGGCTCCTCATGACCCCCCATAGGATAAGAAAGAGATTGGAATGTTAGTTAACCTGATCTCTGTCCCAACCTGCCCAGGGACCTTGGCTAAATAACCCCCCTCCCCACCCCCTCTACCTCCCCTGTTCTCAGGCTTTTCCTGGGCCTCTGGTTCTCTCTCTCTGGTTCTCTCTCTGGTTCTCTCTCTGGTTCTCTCTCTCTGATTCTCTCTCTGGTTCTCTCTCTCTGGTTCTCTCTCTGGTTCTCTCTCCCTGGTTCTCTCTCTCTGGTTCTCTCCCCCTGGTTCTCTCTCTGGTTCTCTCCCCTGGTTCTTTCTCTGGTTCTCTCTCTCTGGTTCTCTCTCTTGTTCTCTCTCTGGTTCTCTCTCTCTCTGGTTCTCTCTTTGGTTCTCTCTCTCTGGTTCTCTCTCTGGTTCTCTCTCTCTGTTTCTCTCTCTCTGGTTCTCTCTCTCTCTGGTTCTCTCTCTGGTTCTCTCTCTCTCTGGTTCTCTCTCTCTCTGGTTCTCTCTCTCTGGTTCTCTCTCTCTCTGTTTCTCTCTCTCTGGTTCTCTCTCTCTGGTTCTCTCTCTTTGGTTCTCTCTCTCTGGTTCTCCTGTGTTGATGAACCAGGACACCTGAGAGGCTGCTGATCCCCACAGAGAGCCTTCTGAGGCCTGCCTGCCTCTGGTGAAGCAGTCACTCTGCACACACTTCACTGTGACTACACACACACACACACAGGTTCACGCACGCACCGCACGCACTCAAACACACACCGTGGCCGGGTCCTGGAATCTCCCCCACCTGTTTCTAGAGAGATAGCGATGGTGCTCTCTAGCTGGTACGGTATACAGTACATCATGGCGATACAGCCTGGTGTTTACAGAGAGTCTCTAGGGCATATTATACAGGGCCTGCCTTGAGACGTACTCCACCTTTTACAGGACACACGCAATAGGTTTCTCTCTTTATCTCCTTCTCTCTATCTGTCTGTTTATTTAAGGTGTCCATATTTCAGCATGGACGTGGAATGAACTGTCTTGGAGAGTTGTATAAAGGGCATGTTCTGAGTGAATCATGCTATTCCCGTTCGACTTAGACAAGTATATACTGTAGAGTATTTGGTTGAGCCTTTATTATTATTAAGTCCCATTGAGTTCGACTTATCTTTTACAAATGGACCCTACCCCCTCCCGAACCGACCCTAATGACACAAGAACAACCTCCTCTCCTATAGTGTGTGTGTCTGCGTGCGTGCGTGCGCATCTGTGTGTGTGTGTGTGTGTGTGTGTTTCCATTCGGATCCCGTGCCGTCATTCCCGAGGAGTGTGATAATGACAGGAACCTGTAATCTTCCCCGGGGAGAGATGGAACAGCGTGGAGCGGGATGTACGCCTTCCCCTCTCTGTCCCAACAACAGCCCGCCTCTGCGCTTTCACCCTGCGGCTAGGCCCTGTCAGCCACCGTGGAAGAACACTACACTGCTTTTGTTCGGAGACGTTTATTGTCTCTCCGACACACAGTATCCAGGTACGACCCTCCCTCTTCCGTAGGGGGAGTAGTAGACACCGGATGGTGTTCTTTGTAAAAACCCTGCCTGTCCGATATCGGAACAGGCGGACTGTGTCTTCATAGGAGGTCTTTATTCGGCGGGGTGATGTCAAAGACGACCTCCAGTGACTCATGTGGCGATGATGCTACACTGCTCTGTGCCGGAGGACAGAGCGAGGTACTTTCCCCCGTCGTGAGAGAAGTCGGGCGGTTCTGTCTCTGCGGTTCTCTCTCTGTGGTTCTGCCACAGAAGTGGCCTAGGGCTGCTGCTTCCTGTCCCATGGGCGGGTCCCCCCTCCCTGCTCTCTCTCTCTCTCTATATATATATATATATCTCCGTCCGTCCGTCCATCCCTCTCTCCTCTCTCTCTCTCTCCTCTCTCTCTTTCTCTCTTCCTCTCTCTCTCTCTCTCTCTCTCCCTCTCTCTCTATCTATCTATCTTCATCCATCCCTCTCTGTCTCTGTCCCTCTCTCACTCTCTCTCTCTCTCTCTCTCTCTCGGCCACGCTGGTAAACTGCCCCCATTGTTTGCCATGTGCAGCACGAGGGCACAGCGCCAACCTCCAATACACACACTGTTCGGAACTGAATACTTCCTGGCATTGATGAGAGAGTTGGTGCGTTTTTCTATATCTATATATATCTATATATATCTATATAGATATATATACATATATATAGACTCCTTAAAATCTCACCTCCTTATTTTCTCCATCTGAACCAGAGTATGTGAAGTGCTTCAGGAACTAGGCCTAGCCGCTCAACCTCGGTCGTCCGGTTATTGTTCGGTACGTTTGGGCCCAGATTGAGATCTCTTGTGGCTCTCTCTGCCAACTCGGCTGTTCAGTGGACAGTGAAAAGGATTGGCATGGGAACGTTGCTCTCGACTTAGCCTGAGGCTGTGTGTGTGTGTGTGTGTGTGTGTGTGTGTGTGTGTGTGTGTGTGTGCGCGCCTGTGCCTGTGTGTGTGTGTGTGTGTGTGTTCTCTCCATGGTGGTGTGTTCTTGCCATTTGTGTTTTGTCTGTGATATGCACAAGCAAAGATGATTTCAGTGTTTTAGAGTACGGTACACACAGTCTCAGGTATGGGGCCCTGCGGCCCTGTGTGTGTGTGGGCTGCATACTTGGGTGGGGGGGGGGGGGGGGAACAATACTCCCATTGTGTGTGTGTGTGTGTACCATCTTTCTGTGTTGACTTAAAAGGATGGTAACAAACTATGATACTCTCTCTTCCTCTCTCTGTCTCCTTGTCTCTCTCTCTCTCTTTCTTTCTCTCTCTCTCTCTCTCGATCTCTCTCTCTCTCTCACACTCACTCTCTCTTTGTCTGTCTGTCTGTCTCTCTCTCTCTCTCTCTCTCTCTCTCTCTTTAATTCACTACTTCATGATGCATGCGGCTCACAAAGACTTCACTGTGGGGTGGGTGACTGACAGGCTAATGATGGAAAGAAAGAAGAGGAAAAAGATAGAATGAAGGGTAGAGAGAGGTATGAACTCAGCTATGTCCTCTCTCTCTCTCTCTCTCTCCGGCCCTCCACTCCTCCGTCATTTCTGTTTTCCCTCCCTCTCTCACTTGGTATGTGTCTATAATGAGTCACTCATCCCTGCGTTTGAGTCATCCCTTCTGGAGGTCATCCTCCCTTTCTTCCTCTCTGTTAGCGAGCGCTGTGTTTGTACCTCTCACCTCCCATCCCTCCATCTCCTTCATCCGACCAATCGGTGTGTCTCTCTGCGGTCCTGTGTTTGGACCGGAGCTGCCTTGTTAGTGGTTTCTTCCCGTACCGGGTCAGACAGTACATGTGACACACACACACACACACACACACACACACACACACGCTCACTCATGCATGCACGCATGTCCACACACACACATGCTCACTCACACATGCACACCCACGCACGCACGCAGGCACAAACATAATCACTCACCCACACGCGCACACATACATGCTCACGCACACATGCTCACGCACAGACACACACATATTCACTCACGCACGCACGCGTGCACACACACACGCGCTTGCTCACAGACACACGCATGCGCGCACACACACAAACACCTCTTTCTTTCATTATGTTTACTGAACAGGAAAATGAGAGGGACAGGGAGAGAAAGAGAGAGTAAGCGAAAAAGGCAGAGAGAGGGAGAGAGAAAGAGAGAGGTAGTGCGATAGAGAGAGGGAGAGAGAGAGAGAAATAGTGAGCGAGTGTGGAAGAGAGAGTCAGTGTGAAAGAGAGAGGGAAGTGACTGCAGGGCAAGAGTGAGTGAATGAAAGAAAGCGAAAGAGAGAGAGAGAGAGAGAGAGAGAGAGAGAGAGAGAGAGAGAGAAACAGAGGAGTCAGTGGCTTGTCCTGACCTTAATAGGAGAGCTCCTGCCCTGGTTGGATGGAGGGGAGGGAGGGATAGAGTGAGGGAGGGAGACAGAGAAGGAGGGATGGAGGGAGAGAGGGAGGGAGAGAGGGTGAGGGGGCCTCCTATTAACCAGAAGGAGAGTCATAACAAGACCTATATGATGTACCGAAGCACGGAGGAGGGAACAGAGAGATCAGAAATAGACTGCAGCTATTCAGGAGTGTTTTCTCAGGCCCTCCCTCCCTCCCTCCATCCCTCCCTCCCTCTCTCCATCCCTCCCTCCCTCCATCCCTCCTTCCCTCCCTCCCTCCCTCCCTCCCACCCTCTCTCCTGGTCCAGAGGGCTGTGTCCTGTCCTAAGGACATTCACTACAGGGTCACAGGAGCCCTGGGCTGGGTAGATCTGAGTGATCCCTCTGGGTCTGTTGTCATGGTTTGGGCTCGGCCCCTTAGTTCCAGTGAAGGGAAATCTTAATGCTACAGCATACAATGAGATTTCTAGAGAATTGTATGCTTCCAACTTTGAGGCAACCGCTTGGGGAAGGCCCTTTCCTGTTTCAGCGTGACAATGCCCTCATGCACAAAGCGAGGTCCATAATGACATGGTTTGCCAGGTTTGGTGTGGAAGAACTTGACCGGCCTGCACACAGAGCACACAGAGCTCTGACCTCAACCCCATCGAACACCTTTGGGATGAATTGGAACGCTGACTGCGAGCCAGGCCTTCTCGCCCAACATCAGTGACCGACCTCAGTAATGCTCTTGTGGCTGGATGAGAGCAAATCCCCGCAACCATATTCTAAAACCACTTCCATATTAATACCCATGGTTTTGGAATGAGAAGTTCAACAAGCACATGTGAGTGTGACGTTCGGGGGTCCACATACCTTTGGCCATGTAGTGTATATCTGTCTACATGGATGGATGGTTCCTTCAATTGGCTTAACACAATCTCCGCTGATGTCAGCCAGCAGTCACAAGATGGCCGTGCTGTTTAAAGGAGCAGACACTACACAATACTACACCCTACACAGCACTATACTACACAATACTACACTACACCACACCACACCACACACCACACCACACCACACCACACCACAACACAACACACCACACCACACCACACCACACCACACCACAACACAACACACCACACCACACCACACCACACCACACCACACCACACACCACAACAAACCACAACACAACACACCACACCACACCACACCACACCACAACTCTACTCTACTCTACTCTACTCTACTCTACTCTACTCTACTCTACTCTACTCTACTCTACTCTACTCTATTCTACTCTACTCTACTCTACTCTACTCTACACAACACACGTTCCTGTCAGGAACCTGAGATCAGATCTGTGGTCTATACTGTAACCATGACAGATGATAACATCATGACCATTCCTGCCAGCAGGACAGTAGCAGGTCTGAGGTCAGACCTGTGGTTGCAGCTCAGCTGACCTGCTCACCACAACGTCGTTGGCTGCTGACTGTAACAGCGTCAGACACCGCAGGGTTAATCCTGTGGTCAGAACACACACTGACTCCTCTCTCTGAAGTGCTCTGATCCCGAGATATAGACGTAGAGTTTCTAGAGCAGCTGCAGCATAGATATGGAACAGACTGGATGTACAGAACTGGTCTATTGGAGGTGAGCTACAGTAGTTGGATTGCAGGGTTCTCCTCCACAGTTTAATTTAAGAAGTCTTGTAAGCTGATGCATTTTTTCGACAAATTCAGTTTTCTAGTAGTTCTAAATCGATCGCCTAAATGCAGGCACTCCCCTACTCTACTGTGTGTGTGTGTGTGTGAGAAGCGGTGGCCACCAGAGGCTAAAACTACCAACCCTTTAGGAACAGCAGGGATGTTAACCTCCCTCCCCCCATTCCCCCATCCCCCCCACCTCTCCCTCTCCTCTTACCAAATGAGCTACAGGTCAGGAGATCTGTCATGCTGTAAGTTGTTGCTGACTGCCCCCCCCCCCTGCCCCCCTCCAGCCTCCCTCTCCCCCATCCCCTTGCCCTCTTACCTCCCTGTCCTCTGCCCCTCCTCTCCTCTCCCCTCCCCTCCCCTCCCCTCTCCTCGCCCTCCTACCGTCTGTCTGTCCTCTACCCGCCATCCCTCCTGTGGAACTCCCATTCAGACACCAAACACATATGTCTCCTAGTGAAGGGCCACTCACGGGCTCAAGTGCCCCCGGCGCTCCTGAGGCCACGGGAGGGAGGGTGAGGAAGGGAGGGAGGGAGAGAGAGAGAGGAGGAGGAGAGAAGGGCACAGAGGAGAGGAAGGGAAAGACGGCGTCCAGCTGGGAAAGTGTAAAAAGAGACCATTCATGCCCTATCTTTTATTGAAATGTCAAATGTGTATTGTGTGTGTGTGTGTGTGTGTGTGTGTGTGTGTGTGTGTGTGTGTGTGTGTGTGCGCGCACGTTTGCGTGCATGTGTCCTTCCCAGAGCACCAAACTTCTAAGGGGTTGTTCATTGCACAGTGGGGATTCCTTTGAAAAGGAGGCACTTGTGAGTGAGCTTGCCTCCCAGCCACCAATCTAGTGTATGTGTGTGTGTGTGTGTGTGTGTGTGTGTGTGTGTGTGTGTGTGTGTGTGTGTGTTGTGTCCTTGGTCGTCTGCCACCTGCGCCTGTGAGCGTGTAGCTCCTGTTTGTGAAAGTTGGTGTGTTTGTTATGTGAGAGAGAGAGAGAGAGAGAGAGAGAGAGAGAGATTGGTTAGGATGTTATCAGGTCACTGTGTCGCTGTGACTTTATATCGCGCCCTGACTGTATTCTTAGCATCACCTGCTCGACTGACTTGAGCATGTGTGTGTGTGTGTGCCTATCTGGTTAAGAGCTCAGTAAATAAACCCTCCATTGATAGACTTCATCCATTCTTCTCTCACTTCCTTCGTATTGACACTTCACTCGGTGCTGAATACCTCCTTTGAAAATGATTGACCCTGTGGGAGGTTCTCATTGGCCAGGTTCAGTCCCTGGTCATGCGTGCCTGTTCCGCTCTGAGAGGTCATCAGGGGGGCTTTCCTCGGCTCAGTTCCAAATCCACCCCTGGGGCCCCGCTCCACCCCCCTGTTGATCTGAGAAGATTGGATAGGTGGAACTAAGCGATATGGCGATATTACCAACCGGCCGCCAAACAGGCAGAAAGAAGGAGCTGTTAGCATGGTAGCATCTAATGCTAGGATAGTAGCATCTAATGCTAGGATATAGGGTGTAGGCAGGGTATAGCGTGTAGGGTATAGGGCGTAGGGGGTAGGGTGTAGGATATAGGCTGTAGGGTATAGTGTGTAGAGTGTAGGGTGTAGGGTATAGGGAGTAGGGTGTAGGGGTTGATTTGCAATTCAGCGTTCCTCTCCACCTCCACTCCTACAGGACCCTGTGTCTGCTGGTTATGCACTACACCATGGTTTTGGCCACGTTTTTTGGGGTGGTCCCAGACGAACTGTCATGATCGGGGGGACGTCGGTACTCACATAGTGTGAGCACATCAAACGTTGATGGCTGTTCCGTTCCCCCGACGCGGTTCAGATGTGGCAATTCTTTGTC
>NC_137676.1:36708049-36710549 GCF_963989245.1 Nansenia antarctica
TGTAAGTGGTTGACTTGCTAGTAGTCAACAGGGCTTTAATGGCGTGAGATTAGGCCTCCGAGTTCATACACAGGTTTCCTCAGCCAGGACACGGTTCAGGAGGCTAGGCCCTCATTTAAAACCTCTCCCAGAACAACTGTGGCCACGCTTGAGGAGACACAGCGGGGTCAAACAGGACCTGTGAACACACATGCATTGGCCCGGGTCCTAGGTGTTATGGGAGAGAGATGGAGAGAGGGAGAAAGAGAGAGGAAAGGGTTTGCTCTTACAGATTGTGAGTGTTATGTACGGTATCTCCGGAGAATTCGGGGGACTATTAATTTCACCCAATATAGAACGACTTTTAGTCCCCCACCCCCAACAAACACACACACACACACACACACACACACACACAACACACACACACACACACACACACACACACACACACACACACACACACTTTCCCATGTCAAAACGGGTAGTCCAGGCTAGACTGTATCAAAAGTGCATTTGAAAGAATTCGATATAGTCTGATGCTAGTTTATTTATTTTATTTAACTCCTGTCATTTATATGCATATACTGTATATATACTGTATATATATATATACTTTTCCCCCCCTTTTCTTTTAATATATATGTATATTTTGAATTATTATTATTATTATTTTGAATTATTATTATTTTATTATATTTTTATATGTGTATATAATATATATATATATTTTATTATTATATTTTTATATTGGCAAAAGGTGTTTGGTTGATGGGTGGGTGGATACATAGGAAAAATAAAAAATAGAAGGACCTTCATTCCTTTTTGTGTACCCATAAGTGGTGTACTGTGTACTTCCTTCTAATAAAATATTGTTTAAAAAAGTGCATTTGAAAGCGTAACAGCTGGTTCCATCCAGTAGGAAGGGGAAGCGGACATGTGTGAGGCGTGGGAGATCACAGGAGGTGTTCTGTTCTGTAGCCGAGGCTCTGGACAGCAGCCAGGGGACGACTCAGGACACAGGACAGCTGGACTTGTCTGCTCGGGATTAAGCGCCGGTCGTGTTTAAAGCGGTGTGTGTCGCCAGGGAGATGTATGTTAAGCACGGCGCAATGGCGTGATCCGGGGGAGGTTGTGTGTGTGTGTGTGTGTATCCTGTCTCCCCTGAGTGTTGGCGTACTGTATATGTCTGTGAGCTGCAGAGGCTGAGCGGGATCTCTTCTGATGTGTCAGAGGACTGCTGGGTAGTGTTTGGCTGATTAGATGCCTCGTTTACCATTCTTCAGGGGAGAGGAGGGAGAGAGGAGGGAGAGAGGAGGGAGGAGAGGAGGGAGAGAGGAGGGAGAGGAGGGAGAGAGGAGGGAGAGGAGGGAGAGAGGAGGGAGAGAGGAGGGAGGAGAGGAGGGAGAGGGGAGGGAGAGGAGGGAGAGAGGAGGGAGAGAGGAGGGAGGAGAGGAGGGAGAGGGGAGGGAGGAGAGGAGGGAGAGGAGTTTGTGAAAGCTCAAGGCCTCCCGGGAGACTGGGAAGCATCATCCCATCTAGTCTCCCTTCCTTTCCTCCCACCTCTCCCCTCCTCCTCCTCCTCTCTACTTCTCTCCTCATCTCCTCCCTTCTTTTCCTCCCACCTCTCCCCTCCTCCTCCTCCTCTCTGCTTCTCTCCTCATCTCTTCCCTTCCCCTCTCGACCTGTCCTCACTCTTCCTATCCTCCCCTCCCCTCCCTCACCAGACAGACAGACAGACAGACATATCGACAGATCAAACGACCAGGAATAGAATCTCTGCCCCCCCCCACCCCCTCTCTCCTCCCTTCCACCCAACCTGTTTTCCTCCCCTCCGGTCTCCCACCGCAGGGTGTCCGCCCCGGGAAGCAGATGGGACAGGGTGGTAGATAAGAGCCACTCCCCTGACAGACAGCTCCAGATAAGCAGGGGGGATCTCATTAGCACCAGGCCAGGGTCTGGACTGCCTCTGGGCTGGGCAGATCCACCCCAGCACCGGAGGACACCCACAAGAGAGGCACTTGGCCTTGTAAGGAGAGCTATTCATCCCTAACGAGGGGAGAAGGACTCATGCTCAATGAATGTATATGCTGTCGTTCATCTGTGCCCAAAGGATTTAGCTAGGGAGGTGTGTGTGTGTGTGTGTGTGTGTGTGTGTGTGTGTGTGTGTGTGTGTGTGTGTGTATGTGTGTGTGTGTGTGCGTGTGTGTACATGGTGTGTGTGTGCGTGCGCATGTGTGTGTGCGTTTGTGTGCGTGTGTGTACATGGTGTGTGTGTGTGTGCGTGCGTGTGTATGTGTTTGTAATATCCTAAATCCTAAATACTGTAAATCATGATGAACACAATCATATCTTTGATTGCCGTAGCGCAAGGAGTGGATAGGTGGTGTTGTAAATGGTGTGTTGAAACAAAGAGACATGTTTTAGAGATGTGCTTTGCCTTGCAGACTTGTACAGCAGTTATGGACATACCTGGTGTTATAAGCACTCTGACAGGCTGTTTTCTCTAAGACAACAATGA
>NC_137676.1:36713049-36715549 GCF_963989245.1 Nansenia antarctica
GGGGGATCCATTGATAAAGGAAATGCCGGGGTTTTAGGAACAGGGAACACAGCCCCCCTCAGAGTGAATGGCACATGCCCAACAGGGACTTCCTGGGAATTCCAGGAATGACCCTGCTCTTTAGGACCTCACCAGCCACCACGCACACACACACACGCGCACACACACGTACACACACACACATACACATACACACACACACACACACAGCTCCATCCAGTCAAGAGTGGTGCGGGGCTGGTGAGAATTGATTAATTCCCCCCATTACACTGTCTCTCAGTGTGTGTGTGTGTGTGTGTGTGTGTGTGTGTGTGTGTGTGTGTGTGTGTGTCGGGGGGGGGGGGGAGACAGCAGCTGCCTGTTTGGCCTGCTATCACTCGAGCTGGCTGGAAGGACTAGGTTTCATAGACAGACAGACAGACAGACATAAAGACAGGATGGATGGGTGGATGGATGGAGATAGATGGACGGTCATGCGCTGGCTTGTCCTTGGCTGTATGGACAGACACAGCTGTCCCATCCTCTCCTGCTCCTCCTGTCCATCCCTCTCTCCTCTCCTTACAAGTGATCTTTTATCCCTCCCGTCCCTCCTCTCTCTCTCTCTCTCTCTCCCTGCAGACGCCCTGAGCCCTAAGCCTCTCTGTCCCTCAGGCCTGCCAACCACCAGGAAGGGCTGCGGGAAGGGCTTAATGTAGAGAGTACAGGGGGTGGGGGGTGGGGGTGGGGGGAATTGGGATTCCCACTCAACATCTGTCTGTCTGTCTGTCTGTCTGTCTGTCGGAGGGAGGTGTTGAGACACGTTCCTATAGTCTTTCTATTTGGTGCTTCAGCTATGCCAGAGAGAGAGAAAGAGAGAGAGTGTGTGTGTGTGTGTGTACATACTGTATATGTTTTGTTGAACTTGTATTTATTTGTATTTAGTCTCATTGTGCAGGTGTATGTCCCTCTGCAGCCCCCCTCCTCTGTGTCTCTCTGCAGCCCCCCCCCCTCCTCTGTGTCTCTCTGCAGCCCCCCCCCTCCTCTGTGTCTCTCTGCAGCCCCCCCCCCCCTCCTCCTCTGTGTCTCTCTGTAGGCCCCCCCCTCCCTCCTCTGTGTCTCTCTGTAGCCCCCCCCTCCTCTGTGTCTCTCTGCAGCCCCCCCCCCTCCTCCTCTGTGTCTCTCTGTAGCCCCCCCTCCTCTGTGTCTCTCTGCAGCCCCCCCCCCTCCCTCCTCTGTGTCTCTGCAGCCCCCCCTCCTCCTCTGTGTCTCTCTGCAGCCCCCCCTCCTCCTCTGTCTCTCTGCAGCCCCCCCTCCTCCTCTGTGTCTCTCTGCAGCCCCCCCCTCCTCTGTGTCTCTCTGCAGCCCCCCCCTCCTCCTCTGTGTCTCTCTGCAGCCCCCCCCTCCTCCTCTGTGTCTCTCTGCAGCCCCCCCCCTCCTCCTCTGTGTCTCTCTGCAGCCCCCCCTCCTCCTCTGTGTCTCTCTGCAGCCCCCCCCTCCTCCTCTGTGTCTCTCTGCAGCCCCCCCCTCCTCCTCTGTGTCTCTGCAGCCCCCCCCTCCTCCTCTGTGTCTCTCTGCAGCCCCCCCCCCTCCTCTGTGTCTCTCTGCAGGCCCCCCCTCCTCCTCTGTGTCTCTGTAGCCCCCCCCCTCCTCCTCTGTGTCTCTGCAGGCCCCCCCCTCCTCCTCTGTGTCTCTCTGCAGGCCACCCCTCCTCCTCTGTGTCTCTGTAGCCCCCCCCCCCTCCTCCTCTGTGTCTCTGTAGGCCCCCCCCCTCCTCTGTGTCTCTCTGCAGCCCCCCCCTCCTCTGTGTCTCTCTGCAGGCCCCCCCTCCTCTGTGTCTCTCTGCAGCCTCCCCCCTCCTCTGTGTCTCTCTGCAGCCCCCCCCCCTCCTCTGTGTCTCTCTGCAGGCCCCCCCCCTCCTCTGTGTCTCTCTGCAGCCCCCCCCCCTCCTCTGTGTCTCTCTGCAGGCCCCCCCCCTCCTCTGTGTCTCTCTGCAGCCCCCCCCCCTCCTCCTCTGTGTCTCTCTGCAGGCCCCCCCCTCCTCTGTGTCTCTCTGCAGCCCCCCCCCCCCTCCTCTGTGTCTCTCTGTAGGCCCCCCCTCTCCTCTGTGTCTTTTTCCTCTGTGTCCCTCTCCTCTGTCCCTCTGCATGGTGACACTCTGCAGGGCCCCCTCCTCTCTGGGAGCAGCCTGGCCTCTCTGGCCTGTGGGGCTCTGGCCTGGGCGTGTGACAACAGGGGTCACTCTTTCTCTCTCTCTCTCTCTCTCTCTCTCTCTCTCTCTCTCTCTCTCTCTCTCTCTCTCTCTCTCTCTCTCTCTCTCTCTCTCTCTTTCTCTCTCCCTCTCTCTCTCTCTCTCTCTCTCTCTCTCTCTCCCACTCTCTCTCTCTTTCCGTCCCCTCATCTCTTTCCCCATCGTTCTCTCTGCCTCCTCCTCTCTCCACAACTCCCTCCCTCCTCCCCCCCCCCCCCCCCCCCCCCCCCCCCCCCGGTGCCGGCTGGCCCATCGTTCACAGAGCCGTCCCGG
>NC_137676.1:36720549-36725549 GCF_963989245.1 Nansenia antarctica
TATCATATTTCATCAAGATTTATATATATATATTTATAAATATTGAGTTCTAACAGCAGTGTTCTGTCTTCTCTCCTGACCCAGCTTTTCCATGTCGCCTACGTTCTCATCAAGTTCGCCAACTCTCCCAGGCCGGACCTGTGGGTTCTGGAACGCTCCATCGACTTCGGGGAGACCTACCAACCCTGGCAGTTCTTCGCCTGTGAGTAGAACCCAGACTATAGAACTATAGAACGCTCACACGTTCTCATTGAATTCTCCCCTTCGGATTCACAGTGTAATATATAAATAATAAATAAATTCCGAACTCTGCCTCGGGAATGATATCAGGGGTGAAGGGTAGCACAATATTGTTTGTGCATTTAACAAAAAGGGCCCATTCTCTGGAAGAGAGTTTTGAAACAGTGACACTTTAGGAATCTGATGCCAGGTTCAAGCCAGCCCAGCTCTTTCTCTTCTCCTCTTTCTTTCTCTCCCTCTTGTTTTTCCTCTCTCCATTTCAAACCCAGTACAGTGTCCCTGTTGTTAGTGTGAGCCCTGTCTGCCATCACTGTAGGTGGCAACACAACCCTGGCCAGCAACTGCAACAACAACAACAACAACAACAACAACAACAACAACAACAACAACAGAAATAAGAACATCAACACTAGGGGTGCAATGGTTCAGTTGGCCCATGGTTCGGTTTGAACATCGGTTTTTGGGTCACAGTTTCGGTTCGGTTTCGGTACGTGTTTTGTGAAAGAAAATGCTACTAGAAACACACTGCTACTAGAAAATGCTAGGAGAAAGAAAATGGTACTATCTATATACAAACTGTTACTTTAATTTATTTTGCTTATACTTATGAAACTTTAACATTCAGACACATTTCAGATGAGTGGTGTATGACTGGTGTATTATAATATAAAGATATACAATTTTAAATAAAATAAAATAAAAATCTAATCTAATATGAAAAATATAAATATATATAAACGAAAATAAAAAAACACAGCGAACCGTACAGTTCAATATAAAATCAACACTAATCAACACTCATATCACACTGCACTCTGCTGGCATTAGAATACATGGTGCTGTATTATGAACATGGTGCTGTTATGAAAAAAAGCATATTCCATCCCATCCCACCAACCTCCCCAAGAGACTCTGTTAGTGTCTGAGCTCAGAAGTGTGTGTGCGTGTGTGCATGTGTGTGTGCGTGTCCGTGTGTGTAACTTACCAGGAACTTAAATCCTTATATATCCATTTGTGTTTATCTTGCCGGTCTTGTGTTTTGTTAAGCGCGTCTGTGAGTCTTTGGGGTATTCTAAGGGTTTAGGGTTTAAAATAGCCCCTCAGGGGGCAAGTGGTGGGTGGGTTGATACCCAGAGATAAAACGAAAAGAAATGTTCATTCTTCTAGCACGACGACTGCCAATGGCCCCTGGCCTGAGCATAGATTACTTTTTCCTGCTATGACTGGTGGATAGATGATTCACCTACTTAGTCAAATGTATTTGTTGTACGTCGCTTTGGAGTTAGGCGTCTGCTCAATGCCAACATGTAAATGTCAATGTAGACCTTCCACCTGACTGGTGGCAACAGCTGTCAATCTAGGTCAGAGTTTCTGGAACATTCCTTACATTTCTGCCAGCCCACCTTCGGTGTATTCCTGCAGTGTGCAGGCCCTGGCTAGACCCAACCTCCCCACAGGATCTCAACACCTCAGACAAGACGGGAGAGGTGGGGGGACAGAGGGGGGACAGAGGGGGGGGAGGGTCTTGGGTGTAGCGTACCTGGGCCTTGCCTCTTCACACCTCCCCTATCTGGGCCCCTCTGACCTGCCATACCCTTACACTAACATGAGTAGAGTGTATCTCTCTCTGTCTCTGTCTCTCTATCTCTCTCTCTCTCTCTCTCTCTCTCTATCTCTCTATCTCTCTATCACTGTGTCTCTTTCTCTCTCTCTATGTCTCTCTCTCTCTCTCCCTCTCCCCCCCCCCCCCCCCCCCTTCACTGCCTAGAGGTAGGTAGAGCAGGGCTAAAGCCATGTTGTAAAAAGTAGCACAGTGCTAATGAGTATCAGCCTGGGAGTTATAAATCCTGTGTCAGAAGTCTTTAAGACCAGCTGTAAACTCTTTTGAAGCTGAATTTGTGCCGGAGCACAAATCCTCCACAAAACTCCATTCTCTCTCTCTCTGTTATTCTGTCTCTTGTTCTCTCTTTCAAGGACAGAAGTGGACGAGCTTGAAAGTATGTAGGGAATGTATGTTGCCTCCATGCTAAAGAGCTCTGAGGAAGAGATCCTGTGAAGTGTTTGTGACCTCCATAATTACCCCTGTTGTTTTATGGACTAAGGCCTGCGAGAGACAGGTGCAGCTATACGGCTACAAGCTGCATGTGACTGGCCGGAAGAATTGGGGTTGACAGTCCGTTTGTCCGTTTTTCTACAGACGTAAAAAGTTCTGAGGAGTTTCCGCCCGTCTGTCCGTCCGTCCGTTTAGCCGATGAGAAACCAGTGACACTGTTAGTTTACTTAGGAGTTCCACAGATCAAATAGTCATCCATGGTGACTTCATACAGAATGTGTCTGTCTGCTTTCTCACCGACGAGGGTAGCCACAGCCTGAGGATGAAGAGGTGTTTGGAGGAGGTTATGATGATGATGACCCTGGATGAAGAGGTGTCGGGAGTGGAGGAGGTTAGGATGATGATGATGATGATGATGAAGAGGTGTAGGGAGGAGGTGATGATGATGATGCTGTCTGATAGAGAGGCTGTGATCCAGGCTAATGAGGAGGAGAGGATTTGCTCTGCTCCACTGCTCCCTCTGAGTTATACTGGTCCTAATGAGACATCAGGTCTGGTCTGGTCTGGAAAAACACTGGGCTGGTACTGATACTCTACTTTACTGTACTCTACTCTACTCTAGAGTATGCTACTCTCTACTGTACTCTACTGTACTATACTCTACTAATCTGTACTCTACTGTACTATACTCTACTATACTGTACTTTACTGTACTCTACTACACTACTCTACTGTACTCTACTATACTGTACTGTACTCTACTATACTGCACTATACTCTAATGTACTCTAATCTACTGTACTATACTCTAATGTACTCTAATCTACTGTACTATACTCTAATGTACTCTAATCTACTGTACTCTAGTCTGTACTACTCTACTGTACTATACTCTACTGTACTCTTCTGTACTCTACTGTACTCAAATATACTGTACTATACTCTACTGTACTCTAATGTACTGTACTCTAATGATTAATCTACTGTACTATACTCTACTGTACTCTAATATACTGTACTATACCCTACTGTACTCTAGTCGTTCTACTCTACTCTACTCTACTCAACTGTACTCAACTCTACTCTACTCAACTGTACTGTTACTATCCTCTACTCAGC
The DNA here is from genome assembly GCF_963989245.1 of Nansenia antarctica. Classification (NCBI taxonomy): domain Eukaryota; kingdom Metazoa; phylum Chordata; class Actinopteri; order Argentiniformes; family Microstomatidae; genus Nansenia; species Nansenia antarctica. The sequence continues at coordinate 36,723,962 of NC_137676.1, forward strand.
TAACCCTCTAGGATAAAACAAGAACACCTGGGATACTCTCAGGTCAAAGGATATGAACCCTCTAGCCTGGGGTGGTCCAGTGGTCTAGCACTGTGGTCTACAGTGCACACATACGCCCATGTCAGCATGGGTTCAAATCTGTCCCATGCTCTGCTGACAGGCCCTCTTCTCCTTACTGTCCTGTCTAGCTTCACTAACTCTATCCAATAAAATGAAAAATATGAGTTGGACTGGTGCACAAAAAAAAAAAAAAAAAGGATATGAACCCAGCCAGACTTGATAACCTCATATTGACTCATTGTAGATAGGAGAGAAAAACCCATAATCATCAGCAGACAGCAGTTGAATTCCCACACCTGCTGTAGCCTGTTCAAGCCAGTGAATGGCATTTTCTTATCAACACATGCCTCAATTCATATCCAAGACAGATTCTTACCATTCCTCTGGCTAATTATCTGTCTGTGTGCTTCTGTCCATGTGCTCTCTCAGCCTCTAAAAGAGATTGCATCGAGCGCTTCGGCCAGAAGACCATCGAACGCATCACCTATGACAGTGACATCATCTGCACAACGGAATACTCCCGCATCGTACCCCTGGAGAATGGAGAGGTGTGTGTGTGTGTGTGTGTACGTGCGTGTGTGTGTGTGTGTGTGTACGTGTGAGTGTGTGTGTGTGTGTGTGTGCATGTATGTGTGTGTATTCATGTCCCATTGTTTGTGTGTGTGTGTGTGAGTGTGTGTGTGTGTGTGTGTGTGTGCATGCGTGAGTGTGTGTGAGTGTGTGTGTGTGCATGCATGTGTGTGTATGTGTGTGTATTCATGTCCCATTGTGTGTGTGTGTGTGTGTGTGTGTGTGTGTGTGTGAGTGTGTGTGAATGTGTGTGTATTCATGTCTCATCGTGTGTGTGTGTGTGTGTGTGTGTGTGTGTGTGTCTCCTCCCCAGGTGGTGGTGTCCCTGGTGAACGGGCGTCCCGGGGCCATGAACTTCTCCTACTCCCCTGTGCTGCGGGACTTCACCAAGGCCACCAACATCCGCCTGCGCTTCCTCCGCACCAACACTCTGCTGGGTCACCTGATGGGCAAGGCCCTGAGAGACCCCACCGTCACACGCAGGGTGGGTAGGGGGGGCCGGGGGTCCTACACAGGGAGAGAGAGGGTAGTGGGTACAGGGAGGGAGGGAGAAGAGGGGCCGGGGGCCCTATACAGGGAGAGAGAGGGTTGTGGGTACAGGGAGGGAGGGAGGGAGGGAGGGAGAGGGGGGGCCGGGGGTCCTACACAGGGAGAGAGAGGGTAGTGGGTACAGGGAGGGAGGGAGAGGGGGTGCCGGGGGCCCTATACAGGGAGAGAGAGGGTCATGGGTACAGGGAGGGAGGGAGGGGGCAGGGGGTTGTCACTGGGGCAACACAGACCCTAGCCTAAAGAAGGGATATTGCTGTTATTTAATTTATTTTGTATTGTGTGTGTGCAAATCAATAAACAAATACAAATAAAAGGGTACTGGGGTGTTTCAGGGGTCACAAACAGGGAGAGAGAGGGGTGGATGAGACACAGAGATGGTAAAGGGAGGGAGGGAGAGACTAGGGGGTTG
>NC_137676.1:36730549-36735549 GCF_963989245.1 Nansenia antarctica
CACATGTCCTGCATTCAAAACATTATTATTATTCCAAGGGATATTCCAATGCCGTTGGGTCTTAGCCTTGGCTGCTGTCCCTGTAATGTGTGTGTGTGTGTGTGTGTGTGTGTGTGTGTGTGTGTGTGTGTGTGTGTGTGTGTGTGTGTGTGTGTGAGTGTGTGTGTGTGTGTGTGTGTGTGTGTGTGTGTGTGTGTGTGTGTGTGTGTAGTGTAGTGTTGGCTTGGTACAGTGTCAGTTAGGTATGTAATCATATTAGAGGAGGTGTTTAGTCACTTCCTCCTCTCTAAGCTGGAGCTCTGGGGGACTATTTGGTTCCACAAAGGGATACGAACGTAGATCTAGAATTACTAGCTAGGCTTTAGGATTTAGGATTTGGCATAGCCTGTTTCACTGCTAGTTTCACTTCATCAGGCCTGGGTTGTTTTCCAGCGAGATATTTCTTATAGTAACTGTAGAAAGCTTCACTACGGCCACCTCCTAAGCCGATGTGTTTTGTGATCATGTGTTAAGGGACGGTGTCTGATCTGGTAACTGTAGATCTGTGATTAAAGCAGCAGGTGAGACATGAGAGCAGTGTGCAGCTGTTCTTTGATGACATCACTCTTCAGATCTTTATGATAAAACAGCATCTTACTCTGTGTGTGTGTGTGTGTGTGTGTGTGTGTTTGCGTATGCGTGCGGGTGTGTGTGTGTAGTGCGTGCGTGCGTGCGTGCGTGCGTGCGTGTGTGTGTGTGTAGTGTGTGTGTGCATGCACATGCGTTCCCTGATTGTGATGTAATGCAGCCCAACGGCAATGCACCCAAAGTAAATCCCAACACATCAGGATGTAGTCAAACAATGTCTGCTCTCACTATGTGTTTCATGAGACATAGAAAGGCTCAGATGGGGGGGGGGGGGAATGGTCCTGTGAATGAAGTGTCCTAAACAGATCCAATGTGTCTGATAAGGAAAGTGTTATACTTAGAGAAATATATATACTTAGAGAAACACTATACAGAGGTATTTTATCTGGAGTGGCCACCGCACCTAATCCACATTAAGTCATGAATGGGTTTCTAGAACTCTCTTCAACTATTCGGTTTCCCCAGTCTTTGCCTGCTCGCCGCAAAAACTGCTTTTCCAGAGATCCTGCACCTTAAAGAAGACAACATGTCAGCTGCATTAGCCTTTGGGTCATTATTCGACCTCTGTTTAGCCAGGTTAGCCATGTAGCATTTAGCCTGGGGGGTATTCCATCAACGTCGCTAACCGAAAATCCAAATTTGATAACTCTTGCGAGACTTGTCAGAAGAAGCCAGGATTTTCCTTTAGCGATGTTGATGGAATACCCCCCAGGTGAGTCGTGAGAACAAATGCTCTTCTACGATAACGAGGTGCTGTTATGAGGTGCTGCAGCGTCAAGTATTTGCCCTATGCAGTATTTTCTTTAATTTCTGTCTCTCTCTCTCTCTCTTCAGGTTAATGCTGGGAAGGGGGAGGCAGTGTGTGTGTGTGTGTGTGTGTGTGTGTGTGTGTATGTGTGTGAGCGTGAGCATGTGCGCGTGCGTATATGTGTGTGTGTTGGGGTGGGGGGGGTGGCTCTGTTTTGGCCACACTCTGCAAATTCCAGGTTTTTCATCCTAATCGGATTAGGTGCTCGGGTGAAGCAGGGAACCAGTGTGAATGTGGAAGGATTAAGTCTTCCTTTGTGTTGGGTAGAGTAGTATAGAGTATAGTAGTATAGAGTGTAGCAGCAACATCACCTCAGAGAGTCCTCTCCCAAGGTCTCTTACCAAGGTGTGCTTCTCAACCACCTCTCCTGACTGAGCAGCAGAGAGTTGAGAGGTAGCGGAATTTGACCTTTGGCGAGAAGTTCAACCAGTTATTGGCCTGTTTAGCCTGAAGGTCGACAACAATGCGATGGATTTAAAGCAAAGTGCTTAAAGGGACACTTCAATTATTTTCTTCTTTTTTTTTGTGTGTACTTCATATACACATTGTGAAGTGTCCCTTTAAGAGCTGTCATGGAGCCTCAGCCAGAGAGACGTGGCTGTGTGTTTGTTCCGTATATGTTCATCATACACTGTTTGTTTAGCTATTGGTTCTTATGTACTGTTTGTGTTTTGTCCCCCCCCCTTCCATACAGGCTGCAGTGTGAATGCAAACACAACACGTGTGGGACGTCATGTGACAAATGTTGCCCCGGGTTCAGCCAGGTGCCATGGAAACCAGCCACCACTTACAAAGCCAACGAGTGTGAACGTGAGTGTACCCACCCTTACCACACACACACACACACACGTGCACACACACACACACACACACACACACACACACACACATTTTGAAACCATGCCTTAACTCCACCAAGAGACGTGAATGTCACACACATGAATGAAAACAGAGAAAGTCATTCTGACCTTCTCACGTTGTACTTTGCCAACTCTGACAACACAAGAAACCTGCTCAGAGAATGACAACACACACACACACACACACACACACACACACACACCAGCCAATCATGTTGTTTCAGCTCTGGTGCAGGGCAGGGTCTGATGAAAGCGTGGTGCTGAGTGAAGTGGTGCCAGTTAGCAGAGCAGACATCAGCGTGGATAAGAGTGTGTGTGTGTGTGTGTGTCTAAGTCCACCGCCACCTCTGTGTCGCTGAGACGTGATAACGATACCATAGAAAACCCCACGCTGCTTTTCTCAGACGCAGTATAAATAGCACGGGCTTCTGTTTGGCTTGGCACAGGTTAAATGAGGCTGCTGAGTAGTAGTAGTTTGTGTGTTGTGTGCGTGTGTGTGTGTGTGTGTGTGTTGTGCATGTGTGTGTGTGTGTATGTATGTGTGTGTGTGTGTGTGTGTGTGTGTGTGTGCTTGCGCGCGCGTGTTAGTTTTTCTGTGTTTCAGTGTGTGTGTGTGTGTGTGTTGTGTATGTGTGTGTATGTGTGTGTTGTGTATGTGTGTGTGTGTGTGTGTGTTTGTGCATGTGTGCATGTGTGTTTGCATGTGCCGCAAGGTTACAAGTGGCATGTCGGACATCCGCCTCTCTCTCTCTCTCTCCCCCCCAGCTAATCTAATCTAGAATACTTTCGCTTTTATTTTTTTATATCCGCCCTCTAACCCAAAAATGTCCAGTTGATGTAGTCTGCCTGGGTTCCTCCCTCTGCTGACTGACGTCTGAACAGCTGTTGGCAGGACAGCGTTGAGAGGAACCAGAAGGATGTATTCTCTCTAAAGTCCATTCATCTCAGTTAATCGCTGTGCTGTCTGAGACCCTCGGTCCAGCAGGGCTGGGTTCAAACTCATCACATCCCTGGGAACGTCTCACTGTCTCTCTCTCTCTCTGTCATGTTTACTGAGACTGTGTGTGTGTGTGTGTGTGTGTGTGTGTGTGTGTGTGTGTGTGTGTGTGTGTGTGTGTGTGTGTGTGTGCAGTATGTGTGCGTGCATGTGTGCAGTATCTGTGTGTGTGTGCGTACATTATGTGTGAGTGTGTGTGTGTGTGTGTGTGTGTGCGTACATTATGTGTGAGTATGTGTGTGCGTACGTGTGTGTATGTGTGTGTGCTGCATGCGTGCGTGTCCTACTGACACACCAGTCCAGACTCTTCCTTTTCTCAGGCCCCTCCTCCCTCCTTTGAAGAGGCCTCAGACCGTGGTGCCGTCAGAGAGACAGCCTTTGATAAGACGTGTCATTCATTAGCTCGACGCTGCGCCACTAATGATAGCTCTGTTTCAGTCTTGTGAAGCTGTTCTTTCTTTTATCTTTTTTTTTTATTTGTTTATGCCATATCCTCCGCCGAGTCTCTCATGTGCCAAAATATGAATAGAACAGCTGTCAGATGGGAGCGTTTAAAACACAGTCTGAGAGCACTTCACAGGACCGCCTGACACGTCCTTTGAAAAGCTATACGTTTATGTAGGCAGATGTTGTTTGATGTCTTAGTAGCCTTAGTAGTAGTAGTAGTGGTATTTTTACGATATGTTTTAGCACCGAAAATGATGAAAAAAATGCCATGAATCTAGTGAACACCTGAATGTTGGCTTGGATGTTATGTCCTGTCTCTCTTTTACTCCTGAACGTTTTCTTCCTTTTCATGAATTCAACCTTTATCTACTCAATGTGTTGCTTTCTTGTTTTCTACTTTATCAATAGCCTCAATGTATTGTCACTGCTCTCTCTCCTCCTCTTTCTCTTACTGTAGGCCTTTTTTTCTTTCTTATGTCTTCAGGTTTCTCTCTTGGCCTAATTCTTCTCGTCCTCCTTTTCATCCCTCTCTCTCCCTCCTCCTCCTCCGTCGTGTCTCCTGGGCCTTGGCAGCTCTTGTCCCCCAGGTGGACGCTTGCTCTGTTTAATCAGCATATGTGTTATAGTGTCTGTCTGTCTGTGTGTGTGTGTGTGTGTGTGTGTGAGAGTGTGAGTGTGAGTGTGAGTGTGAGTGTGAGTGTGAGTGTGTGTGTGTGTGTGTGTGTGTGTGTGTGAGTGTGAGTGTGAGTGTGAGTGTGAGTGTGTGTGTGTGTGTGAGTGTGAGTGTGAGTGTGAGTGTGAGAGTGTGAGAGTGTGAGTGTGAGTGTGAGTGTGAGTGTGAGTGTGTGTGTGTGTGTGTGTGTGTGTGTGTGTGTGTTTGTTGATACACGTCACTCCTGTCCTTTGGCCTCCAGTTTCTGAGAATTCTTAGACTTTTCCCTGTTTCTCATTTGGTGATGGTCAAAGAAAAGAAGTTTCAACTTCAAGAACATCCAGGGATGAAAATCGGTCCTCCATCTTGTCTCTGATTTCTTGACCCTTGAGTCGTAGTCAGGGAAGTTGCCTTCCTTCCCTGCCTGTTTGCTTGTTTGCTTGTTTCTTGTTTCTTGTGTGTGTGCGCACAAATTCATAAATTCCTCATCAACGTATTTTGAGGATGATCTTTGCCTGTCTGTGTTCTAAATGCAGGCCATGTCACTGATAGGCCTCTCTCAGTTACAGTGGTCTCTTTTCACCCACAACCATCAATACTAATATTATT
>NC_137676.1:36743049-36765549 GCF_963989245.1 Nansenia antarctica
GTCGCCAGACTGTGTTAACCCACTGAGCTAAAGCTTAAGCATTAACTGTGTGTGTGTGTGTGTGTGTGCGCATGTGTCTGTGTGTGTGTGTGTGTGTGTGTGTGCGCATGTGTCTGTGTGTGCGTGTGTGTGTGTGTGTGTGTGTGTGCGTGTGTGTGTGTGCGTGTGTGCGTGTGTGTGTGCGTGTGTGCATGTGTGCGTGTGTGTGTGTGTGTGTGTGTGTGTGCGTGTCTGTGTCTGCCTGTGTGTGCGTGTGTGTGTGTATGTGTGTGTGTGCATGTGCACGTGTGTGTGCGTGTACATGTGCGTGTACGCACGTGTGTGTGTGTGTGTGTGTGTGTAACTCCCAGGCTGCCAGTGTGACATCGGAGGATCAGCAGGTCAGTCGTGCGTTGAGAGGAATGGGAGATGTCGCTGCAGACCCAACGTGGAGGGACTCAAGTGTAACCAGTGAGTGAAACACCATGACCCTTCACAGCCTTGACTCACTACATACTGTAGCCCTACAACAGCCCACAACCTTCACAATCTCATCCATCATACTAAATAATCCATATCAAACCGGAGGCCTGCTTATTTCAGTCCTTCAGGCAGATTATTCAATACATCGAGTTCCTTCCCTTCCTCTCCGTGTCCTAGTGTAGTGGAGGTGATTCGGAATCACTCTCTCCTGATGAGGTAGCCCTGTCTCCGAGTAATCCTACCACGTACCACGAGGATGTCCTCTTGGTATACCAGTTTACGGCTGTGGCCTCCGTGCGAGAGGTCGCGGGGGTTTAAACATAGGTCTTTTATTAGCTGGGATTCCCAGGAAGCGCTATGATCCGAACTCCGATCTCGTGTTGTTCACGGACATGTTCACGGATGTGTTTGAATCCCTCCAGACCTCGTCCGGACCACTACTTCCCCGACCTGCACCACATGAAGTTTGAGATCGAGGACGGCTCCGTGCTGGACGGGCGGGCGGTCCGGTTCGGGTACAACCATCTGGAGTTCCCAGGCTTCAGCTGGAGAGGCTACGCCCAGATGTCCCCCATACAGGTGAGTGACGCTCTGTACGCCCTCTCACCCTCTCACCCTCTCTCATACTGGGCCTTTATCTATGTACTGTAGGTTCTCCCAGAAATTCATAATGATACTACACACACACACACACACACACACACACACACACACACACACACACACACACACACAGAAGAAAAGGTTTCTCCAAAGAGTCCAAAAGGGTTCTTCAGCTGTCAGTGTGGGAGAACCCTTTGAAGAACCATTACCATGTACTGCAGAAGCCTTTTGGGTTCCCAGTAGAACCCGTTCCACAGAGAGTGTGACATGGAACCCAGAAGGGTTCTTCAAAGGGTTCTCCCACAGGGACAGCCTGAAGAACACGTTTGGAACCTTTTTTGTCTAAGTCGATTAGTAGTAATGCTACATGAGAGAGTATAAAGGCCTATCAAGAGCCATGCTCATAAGGTAGGAAATAAGTACCAAGGCCCTAACTACTCAATAATATCTCTTGGTCATGTGACATATGATGCATGAAATGTGAAACATTTGTGTTATGTGTGTTAAATATGAAATGATGTGTGTGTATGAGAATACTGTATGTATATCATTATTGTGGCCCCAATCATTCCACTCCTGCATGTGTCCTCTCATATCTACATTGTCATACATGTATCATCATTCTGTCATGTGACTACGTCCAATTTTTTCCATGTGGTAAAGATGCATTGCATCCCACATGTAGACAGCTTGCTACCATGGCGGAGTGATGGGTGGGATGAGCTTTGATGCATTGTGGGGGTTGGCAGTTGTGTGGGTAGGCTTGTTTCGGCTGCTGTGGTGGCGGTGGTGGTATTAAGGAGCGGCCTTGCTTTGTGCTTTTTCTCTCTCTCTCTCTCTCTCTCTCTCTCTCTCTCTCTCTCTCTCTCCCTTTCGTTTTGGTGTTGTCCTCCCCTCCTCCCCTCCACCCTCCTGTCCCATCCCTGGGTGCCCCCCGCCCCCCCCGGGTGGTCGTCCCTCCCCAGTCCAGGGTGGTGGTGACGGTTCCGGTCAGCTCTCCGGACCTGTTTCACATAGTCTTTCGCTACGCTAACTACGGTGGCCTGGACGTGAGGGGGAGGGTCTCGGTCCTGGAGGACGGCAAGAACTTCCTGTGTGGCAACTGTAAGTGTCGGGTAACCCTCCCTCTCCCTCTCTCTCTCTCTCTCTCTCTGCCAGCTTCTCCTCTTTCCTCTCTTCTGCTCTCTCTCCTTTCCCTCTCCCTCCTTCCCTGGTTCTCAAGCCCGTGGACAAAGAGGCGGGTGTGTTCCTCAGCTTTGCGTTGGCTGGTAGGGATTTCTGTGGTTGCTCTTCCCCCTGCCCTGCCCAAGGGTCCTAAGGAGCTGAAGCCCCCCCCCCCAGCCCCCCTCCATCTTACCCAGTATCACAGGGTCTTTAACCCAGACCTTATTATTTGCTATACCCCCCCCCCCCTCCCTCTACCCTCCATCTCCTCCCTCTCCTCCTCCCCCTCCTCCTCTTCCTCCTCCCCCTCCTCCTCATCCCTCAGAACACAGTCAAACTGGTGGTGCACGTGAGCGAGGCAGATGTCTACCTCACACGCCTCATCATCAGATATGTAAACTCTGGGGGGGTCGTCTCCAATGGTAAAATCACAGCCTATCAGAACAGCCGCAGAGGTACGTCTGTCTGACCAGCCTCAACCTGACCTGACCTGACCTGAATGGAATTATTATGATCATGTCTTTTATTTGGAATTCAATTGAATTGTTCCACAGGAGGATATCAAACTGCCACAGCCTTAGGAGAAAGACACATTACAAATAAACCCCTCAAAAAAAGTTCGGAAACGTTATTTTGGTTGATTATTCCTCCCCTTTAATAATACCAATTGGTATTGTATTTTATATCGTTGGAAAGCCTGATTAGTCACCTTTACAACGAGGTACAACTTGTAAGGATCATGCATTCGTGGAATGAGCAACACAGCTAAACGTGTGGGTAGCGGCCCAAAAATATTTGCCAAAATCCCCTATATTCTTCTGTTGGTATTCACTCTCGTTTTTTGGGCCGCAACCCACACGTTTAGCTGTGTTACTCATTCCACGAATGCATGATCCTTACAAGTTGTACCTCGTTGTAAAGGTGACTAAAGGCTTTCCAACGATATAAAATACAATACCAATTGGTATTATTAAAGGGGAGGAAGAATCAACTGAAATAACGTTTCCAAACTTTTTTTGAGGAGTTTATTTAACCACATTTGTAAATTGAGATGAATGTACATTTTCTGTCATCGGAATTGATTAGCATGCACTCTTTTTCTAAGAAAAGTACCAGGTAAAAACATAGAGAGTATATTAAATATTAATGTATTAAAATAAACACATATTTTCACATATCCATCTGTGTGTTCCTCTCTGTGTCGTGACCTCACCCCCTCCTGTCCTCCCCATCTCCCCTCCCCTCCCTCCTCCAGGCTCAGAACAGTCCAAACAGATCGTATTCGCCCCCAGCACGGAGCCCACCTTCGTCAACGTGCCCCAGAACAACTTTGTGGAGCCGTTCGTCCTGAACCCTGGCGTCTGGACCGTGGTCATCGAGGCCGAGGGCATTCTGCTGGTGAGAACCTATGACAACCTACAGGGACCTAGGAGAATGAGCCTAGCATGTACTTCATGACGTACATCTCTCCCTTAGAAATGCATACATACATATCTATTCTAACTTCTCTCCTCTCCTCTCCTCTCCTCTCCTCTCCTCTCCTCTCCTCTCCTCTCCTCTCCTCTCTTCTCCTCTCTTCTCTTCTCTTGTCTCCTCTTCCTCTTCCTCTCCTCTCTTCTCTTCTCTTCTCTTCTCTTCTCTTCTCTTCTCTTCTCTTCTCTTCTCTTCTCTTCTCTTCTCTTCTCTTCTCTTCTCTTCTCTTCTCTTCTCTTCTCTTCTCTTCTCTTCTCTTCTCTTCTCTTCTCTCCTCTTCCTCTTCCTCTCCTCTGCTCTCTTCCATGCTCAGTCCATACTATCAAGTGTTCTAATGCTCCAGTATGTCTCCCTGCCCCCCTCCCCTCCCTGTAGGACTACCTGGTGTTGTTGCCCAGTGCGTACTACGAGGCCCCCATCCTGCAGATCAAGGTGACGGAGCCCTGCACCTACAGCCCCACCCCAGATGCCAGTCAGAAGTGAGTACACTTCTCTCTCCATCGCTACTGGGCTTGGTCTGGTTTAACGGTGAATGGCGACGGTCCAATACATACTGTAATGTATGTCTGTGTCTGTTTGGGATCGAATCCCAGTCCCACCACTTCTGACACACACACACACACACACACACACACACACTCCTCTCCTCTTCCTGTCTCTCTCACTTCTGCTCTCATCCAAAAAGAATTGAAAGTGATCAAATTCTTTAAAACATTTCTAATAATATGGATAATGGATAATCGAAAAATGGATAATCGATAAATATGACTGTGCTGAACAGACTGTGTGTGTTGACTGGACGTTGCAGTCTATAACCTGTCTGTCTCTGTGTGTGTGTGTGTGTGTGTGTGTGTGTGTGTGTCTGGTCCTGGTAGCTGTCTGTTGTACAAGCACCTGTCTCTGGACGGGTTCCCCTCCGTCTCCGGTAGCGACGCCAGCTGTCGCTCTGACAACCACCTGCCCCGGCCCTGCCAGAGCCACAAGATCACCCCCCGCCACCCCGCCATGGCCATCTGCAGCGGCAGTGATGTGAGACAGTGTGTGTGTGTGTGTCCGTGTGTGTGTGTGTGTGTGCGTGTGCGTGTGTGTGTGTCTGTCTGTATGTGTTTGTGTGTGTGTGAGTCCATGTGCCTGTGTGTTTACATATGTGTGTGTGCGTGTGTGTGTGTGTGTGTGTGTGTGTCTGTGTCTGTGCATGTGCGTGCGAGTGTGCTTGTGTGTGTACATACCGTACGTACATGTTAGGGTGTATGTGTGCTTGCATTGTACATGCGTGTACGTTGTGTGTATAAGTCCAGCTCGCTGACAGATCGTCTCCCATCATGCTCTCTCTAGACGTCATGACGACCACCCCAGATGGCTTTATACCACCCCCACTTAACCAGCCCCATCTGTTACTGTTAACACTAGAACAGCCGTGCCTTTTTTACCTACTATAAGAGCCGCCATAGTCTTTACAATGGAAAGCTGCTATTTACACACAACGACCACTAGTTGGCCGCCTTGTAAATTAGCCTGCCTCCCGAACAGAAAAACTGCAAAATAGCTTTAATACTAGCTAAACCTGATGTGATTTTGAAAATGTAAGGATACTGAGTGGTAGAACGCACATATCTAGGAAAGGTTGTTGGCTGTTCTGGTGTTAAACAGTTAACATACGGTCCCCCCTCCCCCCCTCTCCTGAGCAGATGAACGTCCAGCTTCGTGGCCGGGTGTCCGGCCCCGGGGACTACGTGGTGGTGGTGGAGTACGCCAGCGAGGACCAGGCGCCCCAGACCCTCTCTGTGTCCGTCAACGGCCCCGGGGGACGAGCGCAGCGCACCTCCGTCACCCTGCTGCACTGCAAGTACAGGTGTGTTTACCTTAACCCCACCTCCTGCCCCCCCCCCGGCCCCCAGTGGTGTTTACATCCAGCTTGTTACTGTTAATGTCTGGTCTGTCTTTTTGTTGAAGCTGTAGCTGTTTGCGCATCCCGGAAAAAAACAAAATGGCGGCTGTGCTGTTTGGTTATGCTCTTAACGGTGTCCTCTGTGTGTGTGCGTGTGTGTTTTGTGACGTGTGCGTGTCCTTTGTCTGTGTGTGTGTGTGTGTGTGTTTAGCTTCCTGTGTCGAGTGGTCACCATTGACGACGAGAACCGCGTAGCTGTGTTCTCTCTCCCGGCCGACGCTGAGGTCCAGCTGGTGGCTGACAAAGCCAGCTTCTTCCTGGTAGGGGCCTTAGCAACTTGACACACACACACACACACACACACACACACAGACACACACACACACACACACACTCTTAACCAGATAAGCCCTAACATTTCACAGAGTTCATGTGTCCCTGTTCAGTTGACATTTCATTAGATATAAGTCAGTTGTACGTCAAGTGTTTGACACGTGTGTGTGTGTGTGTGTGTGTGTGTGTGTGTGTGTGTGTCCTGTGTCCTCCAGCACAAAGTGTACCTGGTCCCTAGAGAGCAGTTCACTATGGAGTACCTGAAGCCCAAGGTGCACTGCATCAGCACCCACGGACACTTCTCACCTGACAGGTAAGCTAGCTAGCTCGCTCGCTAGCACCACACCTGGACATTCAGGCTAGGCAGTGAGGCTCTGCTTCTGGCCTCTCTTGACTTAGAATCCCTTGTCTTGTTTCCTTCCCCCTCCCTCCCCCTCCCTCCCCAGCTCCTCCTGTGTCCCTTCGCGGTTCCAGACCCCGTCCGACTCCCTGGTGCTGAAGGAGGGTCAGGGGTCGTCTGTGCAGGGGTCTCTCCAGGCCTACCCCGCTGACGCCCCCCTGGAGGCCGCAGACGCACCCCACTGGAGCGGAGGGGAACGCCCCCCCACCGCCGCCGACAACGTGGACCACGTCCGCCTGGATACCACTCAGGTGTGATGGCCATGGCACTTTGTGTGTGTGTGTGTATGTGTGTGTGAGAGTGTGAGTGTGAGTGTGAGTGTGTGTGTGAGTGTGAGTGTGAGTGTGTGTGTGAGAGTGAGAGTGTGAGTGTGAGTGTGAGTGTGTGTGTGTGAGTGTGCGTGCGTGTGTGTGTGTCAGTGTGAGTGTGAGTGTGAGTGTGAGTGTGAGTGTGAGTGTGAGTGTGAGTGTGAGTGTGAGAGTGAGAGTGTGAGTGTGAGTGTGAGTGTGAGTGTGTGTGTGTGAGTGTGAGTGTGAGTGTGAGTGTGTGTGTGTGTGTGTGCATGCATGTGTGTCAGTGTGAGTGTGAGTGTGTGTGTGTGTGTGTGTGCGTGCGTGTGTGAGTGTGTGTGTGTGTGTGAGTGTGAGTGTGTGTGTGAGTGAGTGTGAGTGTGTCTGCCCCCCCCCCACAAACCCATGAATTTCTGCCCAATAATCAACCAATCAATCAACCAATAACCAGGTTATTATTGTATTTGTAGCTTTTTATTCATCTCCTGTGTGTCTCTGTCTCCCCCAGAATGCAGCGGTGTACTCGGCCCGTGTACACACTCTGGGTCGCTACGTGTTCATCCTCCACTACCACCAGCCTCTCCACCCCACCTACCCTGTCCAGGTCTTCATCAACGGAGGGCGAATCTGGCAGGGTGAGCCCCCCCCCCCCCCCCCCTCATCACTAACTACACTCTTAGAAAAAGGGTTCCAAAAACGTTCTTAAACTGTCTCTGTGGCAGAACCCTTTGAAGAACCCTCAAGTATTCTATATAGAAGGGGTTTCATTCAGAACCATCTGTGGAAAGGGTTCTAAATGGAACCCAAAAGGGTTCTACAAAGGGTTCTTCCACAGTAGAAGGACAGCTGAAGCTTTGAGGCACACTTTTCCAACTGGTCCATCACCAGTGTTCCATTTTCAGCAAAGAAAGCCCCAACAGATTTTGTGATCTCTGTCTCCCCTGTGTGTTCGGATTTCCCATCTGTGAAGGAGCCTCTCAGTGTGTACTGGTCATCAAACCTTTTCAGACTAGAAGCTGCCAGCTGTGGTCCGGGTCCATGACAACAACAGGGTCTTTCTGGACAGCAACGAGGAAGATGTTCTTTTCTTGTAGGAGGTGTATAAAGTTAGAATGCCCATCATTATGAAGTACGATGACACAGCACGCCAGGACTGGCTTGGATTCAGGGAATGAATGGTTCCAAATCAAAGCTATGATGGCAAAGAGGCAGGAAACTGTACATAAGAGACGTCCATCTATGAGATCGAAGTTCTCCAGATACCCATACTTTTCCAAGAGGACCTTCTTGGCTGCATCATCTAGAGCAGGGGTCTTCAACCTTTTCAGCCCAAGGACCCCTTGGACGAGAGACAACCAGAACAGGGACCCCCACATGTAATAACATTTTTAAAATGTCACATTTTAAGGCCTATAATAACTTTATTCACCTTATTAACCTATTTTGTCACGACCAGAGGTAGGACCCAAACGCAGACACAGGTGAACAGGTAAGAGTTAAATAATAAAGGTTTATTTCTAGTAACAAGGCTGATGGGAATAGGCAGGTGGGTCGTCAGGCAGGCGGGAGGTCAGGCAGGAGGAAGGGTCGGCAGACAGGTGGGGAATCAAGCAGGAAGAATGGTTGGCAGGCAGGTGGAGTAGTCGGCAGACAGGCAGGGGGTCAGACAGGAGAAGTAGTCGGCAGACAGGCAGGGGGTCAGGTTACAAGGGAAAATTAATAAGTAACAGGCTAATTACTGGGTTATTAACCTATATGTGTTTATGATTGATAAAACGTTCATGCATAATTATTATTGGTTATTATTATTATTATTATTGTTGATGAGGCTTATATTTTCTATTATTATTATTATTATTATTCAACAACTAAACATTTAGCTTCAGGAAGTCAGGTATGCTTACCTCAGTGAGATAACTGGCCCTGCTGGGTGGTACACAGCTTGTCTATTCTGGGGGAGATGGAGGTTGTCAGGCAGAGCATCATGTCATCCTCAGGCTGCAGTCTTGAACGGTATTTGCTCTTCAGGTAGGTGAGGGAGGAGAATCCACTTTCGCAAAGATATGTGGTTGCAAAAGGCAAGAGGCTCACCATGGCCTTTGCTGTCAGTTGTGGGAAGAATTTTTGGCAATGGATCCAGAACTGGATCAGTGGCTTTGACTCGTACACATGCTTGTGTGTACTATCTGTGGACAGGTCGATCAGCTGATCTTCCTCAGCTGCTGTACAATTCGCCGAGCAATTGTTGTGTCTGACAATGGGATAGTCTTCAACTTTTCTGCATATCCATATCCATCATTCCCAAACATGGTCTTGCACATATCAGTGGCCGCAGGCAATATCAAATCTTCTGCAATTGTGTATGGCTTTTTACACTGGGCAACGCGAAGAGCAACTTGATATGAGGCTTTCAAAGCAAGCTCACCGACTTTCGCAGATTTTCTTATCATTGTCTGTTGGCCTTGGAGAGAGTGCAGACGAGCCTGAAAGTAGTCCAGTGCTTTATCTTGTAAGTGGCCATGATTCGTCTCAAAGTGTCGTTGCAGCTTAGATGGCTTCATGCTTTCGTTTGAGAGCGTCGCCGCACAAACAACACACACCAGCAATTCCACTCCTTCGGTTTCTATGAAAGTAAATCCAAACTTTAGGTACACTTCTGAATATTTCCGGGACTTTTCTCTTTTGCGTTTATCTGCCCATGGGGCAGGCGCTGCTGGGGCCGAGGTGGAAGGAGTAGGCCTAGCCGTTGGATCTCGAGCTCGAGGTCTCGTTACTGTTACAAATGTATTCATCCTGCTTCACTAATTAATAGTAGTAACTAATTATTATAACTAAAAGTATGAACAAATTTGGCGGACCCCCTGCAGTACCTCTGCGGACACCCGGTTGAAGACCACTGATCTAGAGAATTCTTCACAGATGCACCATCCCATTTGTCAATCTTCCCAGGTTCCTCTTCCATCCTGGATCTTTCCAGAACACTACGCTTCCCATTTCTGGCTGTCATCTTTTCTTCCTGCACAGTTGCTGTGTGGGGATTAAGAAATATTAAGAAACATACTTCATGATATATACATTTCTTTATTGATGTAGCACTTTTCAAGACACTCAGGAATTATGTATGCATCCTAAAATGCATCATCGTCATGAATCACTTGACAGTATGACAGTCTTTTTCTTAATACATGATATTTCATCCTTTTCCAGGCCACGCCAACGCATCCTTCTGTCCCCATGGTTACGGTTGCCGTAGTGTTCTGATCTCAGAGAACCAGATCATTCTGGACGTGACGGACAACGAGATCTTCATCACCGTTCAGGTTCCTGATGGAAAGACCCTCTGGCTGGTGAGTTGATCCAGGAGATATTGGAGAAATTCACACTGAAATTTAATGAAAAACTATAAAGCAGTTATCATAGAATACAATCATAGAATCAGCTGTATGTTTGTAGAGCTACACAGAAAGATAAAAGGGTTAATTTGCCCCTCTAGGAGAACCTTAGAGAACACTTTAGAGTTCCACTTACAGTAGAACCCCTTCTACATGGAACATAAAAGGGTTCTATCAAAGGGTTTCCCTACAGGGACAAATTAAGAACCGTTTATAAGATACTACATTTACTAAAACCGTTTTTTTGATGAGTGAACACAATGATTGCAAGCCACTACAGGTGAAGATACTAATGTTATACAGTAACATTGCATAATATAGTTGTGTTTGACATAATGTACTAACAGGTGTTTGTGTTTGTGACAGGATTATGTCCTGGTGGTCCCAGAGAGCAGCTACAGCTCCAGCTACCTGTCTGAGGAGCCTCTGGACAAGTCCTACGACTTCATCAGCAACTGTGGACAGAACAGCTTCTACATCAGGTAAGGCTGCGTCACCTCTACCACACACTTCTGTTAGCCACACCGGCCAAGGTGCCAGGTCCTTTCACAATGCTTGAAGAATGTGAGAATATCTCTCTACACGTTGCTACATTTCTTTGGAACATTCCACCAAAGAGCGAGGTGTTTGCAAAACAAAACTGAACAAAAAAAACAAAGTCAGGTGAACAGTGATGTTTGCTCAAATGCCTCCCTCCTATAACTCTCTCTCCTTCCCCTCTCTCTCTGTCTCTCTCCCTCCCCCCCCCCCTCCCTCTCTCTCCCTCCCTCCCTCCCTCCCTCCCCCAGTCCCACCACAGCCTCTCCGTTCTGCCGTAGCTCGGCGGTGTCTCTCTCGGCCTTCTTCAACAACGGGGCGCTGCCCTGCGCGTGTCACGAGGCGGGCGCTGACAGCGACACTTGCGAGCCATTCGGCGGCCAGTGCAGCTGCAGGCCCAACGTGATTGGCCGAGACTGTTCCCAGTGTTCCACGGGGTACTGGGGCTTCCCCAACTGCAGACGTGAGTAGAGTGTGTTTGTTTGAAGCTGTCTGAGGAGGCAGAGTGTGTGTGTGTGTGTGTACAATATCTGGAGTGTGTTTGCCTTTCGGTGGAAGTGGCCTATTAGTGTCTGTCTGTCTGTGTGTGTGTGTGTATCTGTCTGTCTGTGTGTGTACGCCTTGTCTGTGTGTGTGTGTGTGTGTGTGTGTGTGTGTGTGTGTGTGTGTGTGTGTGTGTGTGCGTGTGCGTGTGCGTGTGCGTGTGCGGGTGCGTGTGTCTGTGTCTGTATCTGTGTGTGGCGCAACATTGAATCTAGGTATATATTCACTGATCTCCACCTTCTCCGCCCCCCCCCAGCATGTCAGTGCGGTACCCGTCTGTGTGAGCCCGTGACCGGGGACTGCATCTGCCCCCCGAGGACCATGCGTCCAGAGTGTATCCAGTGTGAGCCGGAGACGTTCGGCTGCCACCCTCTGGTGGGCTGTGAGGTGTGTAACTGCTCCCGGCCCGGGGTGGTCACCGCCCAGGACATCAGCTGTGACCACGACAGCGGCCAGTGCAGGTACACACACACACACACACACACACATGCCAGAAAAGCACCTAAAAAGGCTTTTTTGCCCTTCAGCTGCTTTACTTAACATAGTCTCGCTTGATTGCTGTTATATTTACCCAGCTGTACTTGCCAAGTCATGTCACCTCTCAAACTACTACTCCCCTGCTTCCACACACACACACACACACACACACACACACACACACACACACACACACACACACACACAGTCCCAGAGAGAGCTTATGGCTACTGCCAAAGATAACTGGCTCTTCCATTGTGGCCTTAGAAAGAATAACCTCAGGGTTATTCAATCAGGAATGTGTCCCTATCTGTAATTGGCCCGGCTGTGTTTAGTGGTGTGACCTGCCAGCCTGGCCACTTGTAGAGAGACTCAACACTAACAGCATCTATCCAGACGTGGTGGAGACATTCTGCACCGTTGTGCCACATTCCACATGCACATTCCCTATCCCAGGCACAGGGCAGGAATCTGTGGACCCTGTCCTGACAAGACAAGACAAGACAGGACAGGGCTAGAAAGCTGCAATCAGCTGCCTGCCGCCTAACCCTAGGACCCAACACATCACCCTGGAGCCTCACACCTGGCTCTGAACACACACACACACACACACACACACACACACTTCACTAATGAACAAACACACACACACTTCGGTGTATAAAACATGCAGATACCAAAATGTCAAAATCTTAATAAGCATCATTAAGATTGGATTGAATCCCCGTAAATATATGTTATTGCTGGCAAAATGTTGGCGTTACTAAATTACAGTTTTGAATGACAGTTTGACATTTTCCCTCCAAATTTGAATGTCGATTTATAACGGGTAAAAACTTCACTGTTTTTGTTTTGTTTTTGTTTTTCAGATGTAAGAACAACATCATCGGACGTCAGTGTGACCGCTGCGCTCCTGGTTTCCATGGCTACCCCAACTGCAGACCGTGTGACTGCAACGAGGCGGGCGCGGAGGAGGACGTGTGTGACTCTTTCACTGGACAGTGTCTCTGCAAGGTGAGTACACCTTTCACACACACTCACACACGCACACACGTCTCCTCCTTCTCTCCCCCTCTCTTTACCCCTCTCTTTATTCCTCCCAGTCACCCCCCCCCTCCCACTCCTAACTGATATGCTTGTCTCCCCTCTCTCCCTCCCCTCTCTCAGGAGAACGTCCAGGGGTCTCGCTGTGACCAGTGCAGGGTGGGCACCTTCCACCTGGACCCCACCAACCCTAAAGGCTGCACCAGCTGCTTCTGCTTCGGGGCCACCGACCGCTGTCGCAGCTCAGACAAGAGACGCACCGAGGTAGGATGGGGGGGGGGGCAGGTCTGATAAGAGACATACTGAGGTAGGATGGGGGGGGCAGGTCTGATAAGAGACATACTGAGGTAGGATGGGGGGGGGCAGGTCTGATAAGAGACATACTGAGGTAGGATGGGGGGGGGCAGGTCTGATAAGAGACATACTGAGGTAGGATGGGGGGGGGCAGGTCTGATAAGAGACATACTGAGGTAGGATGGGGGGGGGGGGGCAGGTCTGATAAGAGACATACTGAGGTAGGATGGGGGGGGCAGGTCTGATAAGAGACATACTGAGGTAGGATGGGGGGGGGGCAGGTCTGATAAGAGACATACTGAGGTAGGATGGTGGGGGGCAGGTCTGATAAGAGACACATTGAGGTAGGATGGGGGGGGGGCAGGGGTCTCCCCAACCTGGGGTCAGGTCTGGGTCACAGTGTCTGATCACATAGAGATACCCCCTTTCCCCACACACACACACACACACACACACACACACACACACACACACACACACACACACACACACACACACACACACACACACACACTCACGTGCACACACACCCCCAGGACTATTCGGACTACGTTATGGCAGAAGATTGCCTTTTTTGGTCAACATACATAAAAAAAACGTTTACTCTTTTATACCACCATACCTTAATCTAATGCTGCTAAAATATATATACAGTATATATAAAAAAATTAAAAATATATATATATTAGCATAAAAATGTATATGTTACATAGTCTGATCATAATATGGTCCGCATGTCGGCAACCAATCAAAATGTTCAGACTTTTCTTTTGAAACACGGAACTACGTTTCAACGTTGTTGAGAATCACAACACAAACTCGCTAGTCAAGCCAAAATACTGCAACGGAATGGATTGGGTGAGTAATCCCCACTGCTACCTAGTTAACTAAAACACTACTTTACATTGTTAGCAGGCTCACAAAACAAGCTGCGTTAGTTGACTAGCGATGTGTCATTGATTTTCAACAACACGGAAATGTATTCACATTTTTCGAAAGAAAAGTCTGATCATTACATCGGATCCCGACATGAGGACCAAAGCATTAGAATGTGTCACATATGGAATATATGGTGTGTTCTGTGTGTGTAATCTGCTGTGGTTGTGGTGGTGGTCAGATCATGGACATGGTGGGCTGGGAGCTGCTGGGGGCAGACAGACAGGAGGTGCCCGTGGCGGTGTACCCTGGCCAGGACCTGACGGAGGCCGACCTCAGCGACGTACCGGACGTCTACCAGGACCTGCACTGGCACGCCCCCCGCATCTACCTGGGAGACAAGGTGGGCTCTCACACACACACACACACACACACACACACACACACACACACACACACACAGACACACGCCCCCCGGACCTACCTGAGAGACTAGGTGGGCTCTCACACACACACACACACACACACACACACACACACACACACACACGCATGCGCACGCACACACACACACACTCTTTCTCTCTCTCTCACTCTCATACATGCACACACACACACACACACTCTTTCTTTTTTTTTCTTTCTCTCTCTCTCTCTCTCTCTCTCTCTCTCTCTCTCTCACATTCTCTCACACACACACACACACACACACACACACACCTACTGAGGGATAGGTTTCACACGGTAAGGGGAGGTCACAGGGTCACAGGGTCAAGGAGTTTTACCACGGGTGAAAGAGTTCATCCCTGAAGGCAGGAGACAGGACTCCTCACCAGGTGACCCTGAGTTGTCCTCCTCGGCCAGGTGGTGAAAGCTTCCCCGCTAAAGCCTAACGCACAGGCTAGGCTAACACACGCTAACAGTTAGCAGCGGCCTCTCTCTCCCAACAGAGTGGGTTTCAATGAAACCCTAGCCTAGCATCATCTGAATGATGGGCTAAAACACAAGCTAACAGTTAGCACCGCCCTTCCCAACAAAGTGGGTTTCAATGAAACCCTAGCATAACATCATCTGAATGGCGGGCTCACACACGCTAACAGTTAGCAGCGGCCTCTCTCTCCCAACAGAGTGGGTTTCAATGAAACCCTAGCCTAGCGTCATCTGAATGATGGGCTAACACAAGCTAACAGTTAGCACCGCCCTTCCCAACAAAGTGGGTTTCAATGAAACCCTAGCATAACATCATCTGAATGGCAGGCTAACACACGCTAACAGTTAGCGTCGGCCTCTGCTCCAACAGAGCGGGTTTCAATGAAACCCTAGCCTAGCGTCATCTGAACGCCCGTGCCAAACATCTCCTACTGTACCTCTCTGGTTTGTTATGGTGTCTGGAGAGCAGCAGTCAGTAGCTACTGGAGGGGAACAGGACATAAGAGAGAGTAGAGTGCAGGTTGAGACCATGACTGCTGCTGCCCTTAGGCCCTCATGGAGGAGCTGTGGGGTGAGTGCCAAGGATGAGGAGGAGGAGGAGGAGGGGGAGGATGGGGGAGGATGGGGGAAGGCTGTATCAGATAACAGAAGTGTGCTGAGGGCTCTACCGTATTAAACACATATTAAGTCGGACGCGCTCCAGACGGAGGGTATCGAGATAGGGATCTGTGTTTTGTCTCCACGGAGTAACACATTTTTCGGATGATGGATTCCAGAACTTTCTGTTGGAAAAGGCTTGGAAGTCAAATAATGTCTGATTTCTGGTGTGACCCCCCGAGACTACAGGATCTATGTTCTTTCTCATCCTCATCCTCTCTCTCTCTCTCTCTCTCTCTCTCTCTCTCTCTCTCTCTCTCTCTCTCTCTCTCTCTCCCTCTCTCTCTGTCTCCCTCCCTCTCTCTGTCTCTCTCTCTCTCTCTCTCTCTGTCTCTCTCCCTCTCTCTCTGTCTCTCTCCCTCTCTCTCTGTCTCTCTCTCTCTCTCTCTCTCTCTCCTTATTACCCTTTCTCATCCCTCTCTGTCTCTCCCACCCCTCCTCTCTCTCCTAATCCCCTCTCTCATCCCTCCATCCTCTCTTTCTCTCTCTCTCTCTCTCTCTCTCTCTCCCTCCAGGTGTCGTCTTACGGAGGCTACCTGAGGTATCGTCTGCACACCCAGACGATGAGGGGAGACGTGCTGGCTCTGCCCGCTGAGGCCTCCCGCCCTGACATCATCCTGAAGGTACAGAGCCCCCCGCAACACTACCTTTTATACCAACACACAACACTACCATTTATACCAACACACAACACTACCATTTATACCAACACACAACACTACCATTTATACCAACACACAACACTACCATTTATACCAACACACAACTACCATTTATACCAACACACAACTACCATTTATACCATTTATACCAACACACAACACTACCATTTATACCAACACACAACACTATCAATACCTTGATATCCATGGAAAAAATTATAGAAAAAACTCTACTCTATTTGACTCTACTACTGTTAGCAGTACAGAGCACTGGTGGCTTGTTGACCCCTGCACTGATACAGGTTGTATGTGTGTCTGTCTACAGGGTAACCAGATGACCCTGGTGTTCATGGAGAGAGAGTACTCCTCGCCCGAGGAGCCTCACCTGGGGATAGTCCACATGGTGGAGGTAGGAAGACACCTGACCCGCTGAATATCTCACCTTTGTATCATAAATGACACACGTGTCCACTGACACTACACTTCCTGCCGTCCTCTCTCCTCTCCCACCTCTCCCCCTCCTCTCTCCTCTCCCACCTTCTCCCCTCCTCTCTCCTCTCCCACCCCCTCCCCTCCTCTCTTCTCTCCGACCTCTCTCCTCCTCTCCTCTCTCCTCTCCCACATTCTCCCCTCCTCTCTCCTCTCCCACCCCCTCCCCTCCTCTCTTCTCTCCCACCTCTCTCCTCCTCTCCTCTCTCCTCTCCCACCTCTCTCCTCTCCCACCTCTCTCCTCCCCTCCTCTCTCCTCTCCCACCCCCTCCCCTCCTCTCTTCTCTCCCACCTCTCTCCTCCTCTCCTCTCTCCTCTCCCACCTCTCTCCTCCCCTCCTCTCTCCTCTCCCACCTCTCCCCCTCCACCTCCCAGGGAAGTTTCCGGCATGCCCAGACCGGTAACGTGGTGTCCAGGGAGGAGCTGATGATGGTTCTGGTGGGCCTGGAGTCTCTCCAGGTCCGGGCGCTGCACTCCCAGTCGGCCCACACCGTGTCCCTACGGGGCGCCGTCCTGGAGGGGGCCGAGGACCTGCCGGCCGGTCGCCATGCCAACAACGTGGAGATCTGCCTCTGCCCCGCCAACGACCACGGAGACTCCTGCCAGGTAGGAACGACGTCAACCTCTACCTGTTGCGCTCTACCGGGGGTCATTGGTTTCATCTATTAGAAATAGAAGGAGTAGATAGAAGGAGTAGAACAGCGCATGCCCGTTTAATTCGACATTCCATGGTTGGGTGCTGCTGTACAGGCAGCCATCTTTTGGTGGTCCATGTCTATTCTACTCCATACTGTGTCAGTGTAGAATTGTTATTAGGTTTTGCTGATCTTACAACAAGCTTTGAAAGTGACGTGGTCACAGTTTTGTGCTGCAGATAGGGATCGAGTCAGAATCCCTCTTATTTCACCCTCCCTCCCTCCCTCCTTCCCTCCCTCCCTCACTCCCTCCCTCCCTCCCTCCCCCTGTTCTCTCCCTCTCTCTTGACAGCAATGTGCCCCAGGTTACTACAGAGACACCAAGGGTCTGTTCCTGGGCAAGTGTGTTCCCTGCCACTGCAACAGACACTCTGACCAGTGTCTGGACGGATCAGGAATCTGTGTGGTGAGGAACTGACACACTCATATACACACTCATACACACTCATATACACACTCATACACACTCAACGAGCATTATCTATTAAAACGCAACATATACACATTCAACTGCCAACATATACACATTCAACGGCCAACATATACGTGTTCAACTGACAATCTCTTAAATCTATCTATTAAAACACAATTCTGTGTCATTTTATGTAAACCCAAAACAACATAAAATGAACTGTCAACCGTGTACGACTGTTCAATTAAAGCCAAACGGTCCGATAATATCTTTGAACCCAAAACATTGTTAAAGAGATATGTTGCGAAAGTGGCATAAACAGAAAAAAAAGCGTATTTTTTTTCTCAAATTTTTTTGCTGAAGTTTTATGAGCTCGTTAAAGGCTTCATCAGTGGGGCTGATTGCTGCTTTAACTGCTACCTCGAGGCCTTGGAAATGGGATGCCCTCCAAATGACACGTTGCTGATTGATGGCTGAATCAAGCCCGTTAGACCGAGTAACGCTGTACCTGTTGGTGCCTGAATGTTTGTGTTTTATTCGATTTATCAACTTTTTTTTTCTTTTTTTTCCCTTTCTCTCAGAACTGTCAACACAACATGGCTGGAGATCACTGTGAAAAGTGCCAGGGTGGTTTCCTCGGTAACAACAGTATTGACGGACAGGCACTCACCTGTGACAGCTGTCCCTGCCCTCTGCGGGTGCCCTCGAACAAGTTAGTACCCTCTCCTCCTCCTCCTCCTCCTCATCCTCCTCCTCTCATCTTTTCCTCATTCTCGCCTCCTCTCCTTCCTTCCCCCCTTCTCATGTCTCAAACAAGTCAGTATTCTCTCCTCTCCTCTTCTCTCCTCTCCCCTCCTCTCCTCTCCCCCTTTGCCTGTGCTGTGATGTCATGAAGCTGTGTGTTGGTGTGCTGTGTGTCTGACCCCCTCCTCTCTCTCTCCTGGGTAGTTTTGCTATGGGCTGTGTGGAGAAGCCCAACAGGATGCAGTGTCTGTGTATGCCTGGCTATGCCGGGCCCAAATGTGAGAGGTCAGTGTCCACCCTCCACTCACTCATGACACTGTGGCCAATAGCTGACTGTATAATATTCCTGTGAGACTGTTGATCAGGGTATCCGCGGTGTCTTGAAAAGTATTAAAAGTTGATAAATCAATTTTGGGAAAATCAAGACCCTTAATAAGTATTAAAAAGTATTATCACGATTTTATGAGGTCTTGAATTTTGTATTTTTCTGAATTAGACTCTGTCCAAAGAGTTTGAGTCCTAAAAACTTTTAGTAAAAGTTCGTGAATGTATTAGTTTTATTAAAAAACTAAGATGAACCGGAAATTCTGTTGTATGATAGTGGTCTAGTCTATTGCAAACTAAAACTGTTAAGTTAAAGGTGTCACTGATGTAAACGGTTACAGCTCGAAGTGGCGGTGAGGTCTGGAAAAATGTATATATACCCTGGTTGATGTACCGCTGTGGTAAACAGTGAAAGTAGTATTTATTACACAAATATGATATAATATCATTATTCTTGTATGAAGGAAGACACTGAAGCGGATTATTGTTATCACGGTAACACAAAACGGTGTGAGCTCTAATGTATATACTGTATGTCAAGTAAAACTTAGAATGTATTCATAATATGCAGTTTATTAGCTGATAATGTCAGTGGAAAAAAGTCACTTACATGTGACTTTTTACATCTAGTAGAGTACAGGCAGTCACTGACTTCTCTACCTATCTCCCTCCCAGGTGTGCTCCCGGTTTCTACGGCAACCCCATGGTGATAGGCAGCACCTGTCAGCCCTGCCATTGCCACGACAACACCGACCCCAACATGCTGTTCAGCGACTGCCACCCTCTGACAGGGGAGTGTCACAGCTGCATGCACGACACCGCCGGGCCCAACTGTGAGATCTGCGCTCCCGGTTTCTACGGCGATGCCATTACGGCCAAGAACTGCTCCAGTAAGCCAAGAGGCGCGCACGGGCACGCCACGCACGCACACACACACACACACACACACACACACACACACACACACACACACACACACACACACTCACACTCACACTCACACTCACACTCACACACACACACACACACTCTCACTCTCACTCACACTCACACTCACAGACACACACACACACACACACACACACACACGCATAGCCTCTCACCTCGACTGAGTCCCTTTTCACTGTAATTTAATGAGTCTTAATGACCTTGTTTACCTTGTCAGCTGTGTCTCTGTTCATTGTTGCCAAAGCTGTTGGTTGGTACAATATAATGCAGAAGGTTAACTGCAATGACCCTCCCCCTCCCTCCCCCTCTTCCCGCCCTCTACCACCTTCCTGTTTACCCAGAATGCAACTGCTCGCCCTGTGGCACAGCGTCATGTGACCCCACCACTGGGCAGTGCCAGTGTAAACCTGGCGTCACCGGCCCCCACTGTGACCGCTGTGAGGTACGTTATGTGTGTGTGTGTGTGTGTGTGTGTGTGTGTGTGTGTGTGCCTGCCTGCCTGCGTGTGTGTGTATGTGCGTGTAGCTCTATACAGGACGATGATGATGATGATGATGATGATGATGATGATGGTGTGTGTGTGTGTGTTCCTCCAGGACGGTGCGTTCGGGTACGAGCAGTGCTCGGGGTGCAGGCAGTGTGACTGCACGGCGGCGGCAGCTCTGGTCCAGCCCTGCGACCCCAAGAACGGGACTTGTGTCTGCCAGCCGGGGGTGGGGGGGCCCAGCTGTCGCCAGTGTTCCCCTGGGTACTGGGACTACAGCCCTGCCGGCTGCAAGAGTGAGTCACAGTCACAGTCACCCCCCCTCCATGGAAGTCACAGTCACAGTCACCCCTCCCTCCATGGAAGTCACAGTCCCCCCCCCCTCCATGGAAGTCACAGCCCCCCCCCTCCCCCTCCATGGACGTCACAGTCCCCCCCCCCTCCCTCCATGGACGTCACAGTCCCTCCCCCCCCTCCCTCCATGGACGTCACAGTCCCCCCCCCCTCCCTCCATGGACGTCACAGTCCCCCCCCCCTCCCTCCATGGACGTCACAGTCCCTCCCCCCCCTCCCTCCATGGAAGTCACAGACCCCCCCCCCCCTCCCTCCATGGACGTCACAGTCCCCCCCCCCCTCCCTCCATGGACGTCACAGTCCCCCCCCCCTCCCTCCATGGATGTCACAGTCCCCCCCTCCTCCCTCCATGGACGTCACAGTCCCCCCCCCCCCCCTCCCTCCATGGACGTCACAGTCCCCCCCCCCCTCCATGGAAGTCACAGCCCCCCCCCTCCCCCTCCATGGACGTCACAGTCCCCCCCCCCTCCCTCCATGGACGTCACAGTCCCTCCCCCCCCTCCCTCCATGGAAGTCACAGTCCCCCCCCCCCTCCATGGAAGTCACAGCCCTCCCCCCTCTCCCTCCATGGAAGTCACCGTCCCCCCCCCCTCCCTCCATGGACGTCACAGTCCCCCCCCCCTCCCTCCATGGACGTCACAGTCCCCCCCCCCTCCCTCCATGGACGTCACAGTCCCCCCCCCCCTCCCTCCATGGAAGTCACAGTCCCCCCCCCCCCCCTCCATGGAAGTCACAGTCCCCCCCCCCCCCCTCCATGGACGTCACAGTCCCCCTCCCTCCATGGACGTCACAGTCCCCCCCCCCCTCCCTCCATGGACGTCACTGTCCCCCCCCCCTCCCTCCATGGACGTCACAGTCCCCCCCCCCCCTCCCTCCATGGACGTCACAGTCCCCCCCCCTCCCTCCATGGACGTCACAGTCCCCCCCCCCCTTCCCTCCATGGACGTCACAGTCCCCCCCCCCTCCCTCCATGGACGTCACAGTCCCCCCCCCCCCCCTCCCTCCATGGACGTCACAGTCCCCCCCCCCCCTCCCTCCATGGAAGTCACAGACCCCCCCCCTCCCTCCATGGACGTCACAGTCCCCCCCCCCCCTCCCTCCATGGACGTCACAGTCCCCCCCCCTCCCTCCATGGACGTCACAGTCCCCCCCCCCCCTCTCCCTCCATGGACGTCACAGTCCCCCCCCCCCTCCCTCCATGGACGTCACAGTCCCCCCCCCCCCTCTCCCTCCATGGACGTCACAGTCCCCCCCCCTCCCTCCATGGACGTCACAGTCCCCCCCCTCCCTCCATGGACGTCACAGCCCCCCCCCCCCTCCCTCCATGGACGTCACAGTCCCCCCCCCCCCTCTCCCTCCATGGACGTCACAGCCCCCCCCCCCCTCCCTCCATGGACGTCACAGTCCCCCCCCCCCCTCTCCCTCCATGGACGTCACTGTCCCCCCCCCCTCCCTCCATGGACGTCACAGCCCCCCCCCCCCTCCCTCCATGGACGTCACAGTCCCCCCCCCCCCTCCATGGACGTCACAGTCCCCCCCCCCCTCCCTCCATGGACGTCACAGTCCCCCCCCCCCTCTCCCTCCATGGACGTCACAGTCCCCCCCCCTCCCTCCATGGACGTCACAGTCCCCCCCCCTCCCTCCATGGACGTCACAGTCCCCCCCCCTCCCTCCATGGACGTCACAGTCCCCCCCCCCCCTCCCTCCATGGACGTCACAGTCCCCCTCCCTCCATGGACGTCACAGTCCCCCCCCCCCTCCCTCCATGGACGTCACTGTCCCCCCCCCCTCCCTCCATGGACGTCACAGTCCCCCTCCCTCTCCCTCCATGGACGTCACAGTCCCCCCCCCCCCCCTCCCTCCATGGACGTCACAGTCCCCCCCCCTCCCTCCATGGACGTCACTGTCCCCCCCCCTCTCCCTCCATGGACGTCACAGTCCCCCCCCCCTCCCTCCATGGACGTCACTGTCCCCCCCCCCCCTCCCTCCATGGACGTCACTGTCCCCCCCCCCCCTCCCTCCATG
>NC_137676.1:36770549-36780549 GCF_963989245.1 Nansenia antarctica
TTATCTTTTTTTATCACACCCTGGGAAAAAAAACGTCAGTTCATATTTTTATGATTATTTTCATACATAATAACTAGATGTGTATGCATTTTCTGACCACCAAGTGATTTACTGGTCACCTTACTGGGTGTGTGTGTGTGTGTGTGTGTGTGTGTGTGTGTGTGTGTGTGTGTGCTTGCGTGTGCGTGTGCGTGTGTGTGTCTGTGTGTGTGTGTGTGTGTGTGTGTGTGTGCCCAGACGTCCTGGACCTGGCCAACAGGACGGGTGTGAACCACACGGAGGTGGAGCAGGAGGTGGGGGCGCTGACAGACAAGATGAGGGAGGTGGAGGCCATGATGAGGGAGATGAGGTTCAGGAGCTGCGTGGGCCAGAAGAAGGTGGCCGACAAGGAGCTGACGGAGGCGGAGAAATGTGAGTGTGACACACACACACACTCACGCACACACACACACACACACACACACACATGCACGCACAGTGTATTGTATTGTGTATTGTATTGTGTTGTATGTACTGTAGACACCATTGGTTACACCTGCATCCACTGGCTTCTTGGTCTGAGACTAGACACTGTCCTTACATTGACATTTACATTTACATTGTTGACATTTACCAGACACTTTCATTCAAAGCGACTTACAACAAGTACATTTAGGGTAGTGGGAGGTGAAGAGGTTTTTAAGAGGGACAGTCAAGATGTAGCCTGGAAGAGATGGAGGTCTTCACTCTACGGAGGAAGATAGGTAGTGACTCTGCAGTCCTGACAGGAGTGGGAAGACTGAAGACTGTCTCTCTCCCTCCATCTCTCTCTCCCTCTCTCTCCCCCTCTCTCAGTGGTGGAGCGTGTGAAGGCAGAGCTGGCCAATCGTCAGTCTGGTAACGAGGGCTTGGCCAAGGAGGTCCGGGACCACCTGGCGAAGTTCCACGCGGAGCTGATGGACCTGAGAGACGCCCTGAACGAGGCGGTCAGGAACACGGCGCTGGCCTCCGAGGTCAACAATGTCAACGAGAAGAGGCTGGAGGAGAACCAGGTGAGACACACACACACCTAAACACACACACACCTAAACACACACACACCTAAACACACACACACACACACACAAGCACACACACACACACACACACACACACACCTAAACACTCATACACACCTAAACACTCACACACACACACACACACACACACCTAAACACACACACACCTAAACACACACACACACACACACACACACCTAAACACACACACCTAAACACACACACACACACGCACAAACACAAACACACACCTAAACACTCATACACACCTGAACACTCACACACACACACACACACACACACACACACACACACACACACACACACACACACACACACACATACATTGCTCTCTCTCTCTCTCTCTCTCTCTCTCTCTCTCTCTCTCTCTCTCTCTCTCTCTCTCTCTCTCTCTCTCATACTCACACACACACAGATCCTCTAACATCATGTTTGATTCCCCCCTCAGCAAAAGGTAGCTAAGCTGAAGGATGAGCAGAAGGAGGTGGAGGACCTGCTCCAGATGGCGGAGGAGGATGTGGCTCAGGTCAACGACATGCTGTCCATGCTGCACGACTCCAAGGAGGTGAGGCCCCCCCACAGGGAACCCCTTAGCCCTCATCAGGGCCTTAACACTCCAGTGTTAACTCTCACATCTACATGTATCAGAAGGGACTCGAAACACAGTTCTGAAACACTTAAAAAAGTCACATAATCAGACCATCCAATTGCATTGTTTATGAATAATGGAGTAAAACAAGCGTAGATGTTTGGTTCTCATAGGGTAAGACAGCTGAACTGAGGTCATGAGGCATTAATAAGTTATATTCTTCAAGAATCAATGACTACATACAATGACTGTATCATTCATTTAAAATTCAAAAAATGTAACATGAAAAAGATTGCATGTAAAGATTGCCCCTTTAGGTAAAGTAGTGCAGCCCCAAGAAAAGAAAAATCAAATAACATCATTCAAACTTTTCCATTGCCAGTGTAAAACATGCAAAACACACCTCTTCTCTCTCTCTTCTACCCTCTCTCTCTCTCACTCATATGAGTGTGTTCTGACATGCCCGTCGTCTGTGTGAAGCCTACAGTAGTATACCACGTCTGCCTTATGTAAAACCTGTAGTGACCTTTCAACCCCCCCCCCCCCCCCCCCCGTAGGACTACGAGCGCCTGGCGGCCCAGCTGGACGGGGCCAGGAAGCCCCTGGTAGACAAGGTCCAGAAGTTTGCCCCCGCCGTCAAAAAGATCCCCCTGGTGGAGGAAGCAGAGAAGCACGCTGAGCTGCTCGACCAGCTAGCCATGAACCTGTCCAGGTGAGGGACACACACACACACACACACACATACACACACACACACACACACACACACACACGCACACACACGCACCCACACACACACACTCCTGGGCCTGTGCTTGTGGTCTTTGAGGGGTTAGGCTTGGTTGATGCTTGGTTGATGTTTGGTCAGAGAGCTAGGTATGACCCTGTCCAGGTTACAGTATGGACCTAGGTATGACCCTGTCCAGGTTACAGTACGTACCTAGGCCTCTGCTTGCTCTCTGATTGGTTCAGGATCGCCTCACCATTAAGTGTATGTGACAAATGTTTTTGCGAAGTGCCGTACAAGCAATTGATTCACTGAAACAATTGATTCGCTGATTTCATTGCGGGGCCCTGTCTCTGTGTTTCGTGCATTTGACATGTTCTTTCAGCAGTGTATTACATATGAATGATCCGTGTCTCTTCCTCATGGTTGCAGTGTGATCGGCAACACCAACAAGGATGGGTTCATCCAGCGTGCGGTGAACGCGTCCCGGGCCTACACCGACATCATCGATAAAGTCACAGAAGCAGAGATCGCTGCCAATCAGGCTAACCAGGCTGCCATGGATGCTCTGGAGGTAAAGGCCACACACACTCCACTCCATGGGCGTAACTTAATAGAAACAGGCAATATTGCCCCCTTCAATAATCATATTATTATTTTGCTGTGTGATTTTATTTTTGAAAACGAGAGTCGGTTTCAAAATAAAACCAAAAAATACTTTTGCTTACTTGCTTATGAGCGCTTGCTTTTTATTGCCGGCTTCACACAGTGCATGTTTAGCTCTCAGGAGTCAGGGCTAGCTAACTAGCTGAACTACAGGCAGCCAACAACCTTCTGAATCAAATGTTTAGAGCCAAACAAGGAGTGAATGACCGAACGTGGATCTATTTACTGAAATATGAAGCGTCACAGTCAGGGAGAACAGGTATTGTATCGGTATATTAGTAGGTTAGATATGTTCAGTATACTGTAACAGGTAAGCTATATATCCTGAAAGTGGTCCTAGTCTTAAAAACAAGAAGTTGTTGCGTATGCTGATGGTGATATGATCATGGCAGGGATTAAAGCCAAGCAGCTCCGGCCAGCCAGGCAGAGGAGACTCAGGGGACCAGGTGAGGAGTGAGACAGTTTGGGTGCAGCCACATCGCACCAGCCATAACAACGCCCTTGGTTCACTGCTACAACTTGCTAGCGAGCTTGCTTGCTAGCCACTTTTGCTAACCTTAACCCCTTACTTTAACCCTAACCCTAACCCTAACCTTAACCAATTCCTTACTTTAGAGAAAATGGCTACACACAAAAAGGCAATGAGGTGGGACAAGGAGGCTGTAAGCCAATCAGAGCACAGAATCTTGTTCTGCTCCAAGCGTGATGGACTTGGCCTATGTCTTACTTATGTCTTGCATTGTTGGTGTGCATGCGGTCTGGTGTTTTAGCTGTTATGTAAGTTGCAAGCAAACTGCAGTGAAAGAATGTTTAAAAACTAATTGTACGAAATGCTCTTACGAAAGGCCACAGAGGACTCCACCTGACAATGCACCAAAATTGGAACGGTGAATTTCTGTCAATCAATCTTCAAAGTAACACTGTTGCTCCAAACTACTAAGTACAGACACATACTATACTGTACACCAGGGAGCCCAAAAAAAACGACCAGGGAGAAACCAAAGCTTGATGAAGAAGACCTTAATTAACATTAGCATATTAACATGAATATGCATGCTCCAGATCAGGCTGGTGGAGGTACAAATCGGAGCAATAATTGAATGCATGGAATGGAATGAGGAACGGTATCAAAGGCGTGTTTCATACGTGTTCGACGCCATTCCTTATTCCATTCCGTGGGACACTCCCCTTACTGTCCATGCGTACAGTACCGTATGTGATGGTGGGTAGAGTACTGTATGTGATGGGGGGTAGAGTACTGTATGTGATGGGGGGTAGAGTACTGTATGTGATGGTGGGTAGAGTACTGTATGTGATGGTAGGTAGAGTACTGTATGTGATGGTAGGTAGAGTACTGTATGTGATGGTAGGTAGAGTACTGTATGTGATGGTAGGTAGAGTACTGTATGTGATGGTAGGTAGAGTACTGTATGTGATGGTAGGTAGAGTACTGTATGTGATGGTAGGTAGAGTACTGTATGTGATGGTGGGTAGAGTACTGTATGTGATGGTAGGTAGAGTACTGTATGTGATGGTAGGTAGAGTACTGTATGTGATGGTAGGTAGAGTACTGTATGTGATGGTAGGTAGAGTACTGTATGTGATGGTAGGTAGAGTACTGTATGTGATGGTAGGTAGAGTGCTGTATGTGATGGTAGGTAGAGTACTGTATGTGATGGTAGGTAGAGTGCTGTATGTGATGGTAGGTAGAGTACTGTATGTGATGGTAGGTAGAGTACTGTATGTGATGGTAGGTAGAGTACTGTATGTGATGGTAGGTAGAGTGCTGTATGTGATGGTAGGTAGAGTACTGTATGTGATGGTAGGTAGAGCCGCGCAGGGCTTCTGCTGAGTGGCAGTCCTACAGAGTGATGATGGGTGGGTGACCTCTCCCCCCATGCTCTGTGCAGGGCCTCACCCAGAACCTGGGGGAGTCAGCTGAGTCTCTGAAGAACAGCAGCATCGACCTGGTGGACGAGGCCACCAAACTAGAGGAAGAACTCACTAAAGGTGATTCACTGAGAAACACCTTTTTTATTC
Organism: Nansenia antarctica; assembly: GCF_963989245.1. Taxonomy (NCBI): domain Eukaryota; kingdom Metazoa; phylum Chordata; class Actinopteri; order Argentiniformes; family Microstomatidae; genus Nansenia; species Nansenia antarctica. The sequence goes on from NC_137676.1 coordinate 36,775,630, forward strand.
CAATGCCACTGTATATATTCTTGTTTCTTCCTAAGTTGTGTGAATCATTTTAGGCGTTAAAAGTATTTGGGACTCGCTTTTTTCTTGGTGTACGGTACAGTAAACTCCCTCTAACAGCAGTAGGAAGTTGAGAAGTTTTTTTTTTCTTACCTCGTCTTCTTCTCCTTCCTGACAGATTTGGAGCCTCAGCTCAGTGACGCTAAGAAGCGTCTGGACGAGGCCAAGGACAAGCACACAGACCTGCTGAAGGACCTGGAGATGGCCCAGAGCAAGCTCAACTTCAGCAGAGGTGCGGTACTGGGGCTAGGCTTCAACACTGGACTCACGCACACCACTATACGAGCGTTCACAAGTCTCGCATACACAACGCATGTACTGCTGTATTCACACACACACACACACACACACACACACACACACACACAGATGTTGCTCATCAACACTCCAACGTTTGTTCACCTCGTCTGGATTGTGTTGTGCTTTACACCTTTGTTATGGATTAGATTTTCTAATATTCTCTCTCCCCCCTCCCCTCCCCTCCCCTCCCCTCCCCTCCCTCCCTCAGACGAGACAGCGATGGACATAGAGAAGGCGAAGGCAGCGGCGGAGGAGGCCAACACCACGGCCACGCGTGTGCTCGACACCCTGAGCCCCATCAAAGAGCAGCTGGACCAATGGCAGAAGCAGTACGGGGACGCCAACGCCACCAACGAGGACATCAACAAGGCCATGATGGAGGCCAACAAGTCTGGTAAACACACCTTTTATTTGGTTGGTTTGTTTGTTGGTTTGTTTATGGTAGGAACATTGTACCTTTGGGGAGAGACTTCGATAAGTGTATTGAACATTCAGTTCATGAATTAAGATATTCTCATGGAAAATAAGAAGGGAATTGTTTTTTCATCAATGGAATTTCAATCTCCATTTTGCATCGATTGAATGACTCTTGTTCCATTGTTTTGGGTTGAGTTTAAAAGCTGTATTTCTGTGTGTGTGTGTGTGTGTGTGTGTGTGTGTGTGTGTGTGTCCAGTGGGTATGCTGGGTGAGGCCATCCCCCTGCTCATGAAGAAGCTGGATAAGCTCCAGAACCTCTCTAACCAGATGCCCAACATCTCAGAGAACATCCTCAGGATCCGACAACTCATCGCCCAGGCCCGCAAGGCTGCCAGCAAGGTACAGTACGGCTACTCACAGGGGACAAACAGTACTCTAGACGTTCTGGTATTATCAATTACAGCTCAAATTATAGGTGTCTTGTTTTTCTAAATGCAGTGAAAATTGGTTACATGTACTGTACCAGTGTAACATGTTGTAGCTATTTTGTAATGTAACGGGACTGTCACCATAGTGACCACAGCATAAACACTATGAACCCTACATGTTTATGTAGCATAAACACTATGAACCCTACATGTTTATGTAGCATAAACACTATGAACCCTACATGTTTACAAACACTATGAACCCCAGATATAAAGACTTGTTATAGCCCAGATATAAAGACTTGTTATAGCCCAGATATAAAGACTTGTTATAGCCCAGATATAGCCCAGTTCAAACCCCGCCGGTTACACTTCTAACAAGTAATGATGTAGCATACCAGTTGGCTTCAAGTTAAGTTGAAGTCACACCTCAGGTATGACGTTTACATTGAGACTGGCCTCCATGATGATGATGATGATGATGATGATGAAGACCAACCTTGTCGTTAGCTAACTCTCTCTGCCTCCTCTCCCTCTCAGGTGAGCGTGCCGGTGAAGTTCAACGGGACGGCGGGCGTGCAGGTGCGGACCCCCAGTAACCTTGCCGACCTGGCGGCCTACACCTCCCTCAAGTTCTTCATCACCCTGCCCGAGGGGGCGCGCTCCAGGCGCCAGGACGGCAGCGTCACGCGCCAGTTCGTCTTCTACCTCGGCAACAAGAACGTGAGTCTCGGCCAATCAAGATGTTCCGTCTTTTGCTTTGTGATGCATATCATTTGCTGCTATTAGAAAACTCAAAGCATATTTACGTTTGACATTTTTCAGTGTGGCAACGTGCAAAAGTACATGCTACACCTTCAACATTAGACTAGATTAGATTAGATTAGATTAAATTAGATTAGATTCAACGTTATGGTCATTGCAGAGTACAAGTACCAGACTAGGGCTGTGTTCGGAATGGTATACTAGCATAGTGCATACTAGCATACTCAATGAGTATATACTGCATACTGCCTACTAAATTCATAATAAGTATGCGAAAACCAGCTGACCATTTACACAGTACGCATACTACCTCCCAGAATGCATTTCGCCAGGAGCGGCGAATTTAAACCTCCATTAGCTAAAATATGTAATTTTGGCTTTACAAGTGTTAACATGTCATTTTATGAAGTTTTGATATGTTTTCAGGCGAGAAAGTAACCACATATATTCCCAAAATGTCATCTGATCTGACGATTTTTTGCGTCTTCTGTTCGCTAGCTGCGCTCGTAAATTCGCCCTGGAAATCTGATCAGCACTCATGGAATGCCTCTTGTCCAATCAAATTACCTGGTCCCTTTATGACGTTGCACCCAGTGTGCGCTCCGGCGCTCTCAGAGCGATTTTACGAACGCACCCTACGTTGCTTACCTTCACTTACGGAGTTTGACAGAAATATTGTAACATAATTACAACACGTTGTAAAATGATTTGGGGGGCCAATATCTTTAGCTAGCTCAAGTAACTAGCTTATTGTTGTCTTAACAGTTGGTAAAATAACATGATTCAAATAAATATATATGAGCAATAACATAATATCGTGGGCAAGCACTACAACCAACTTGTCCGTCTGAAGCTACAATACTGGGATCATTCGTGATTGGGCTACAAGCAGTCAAATACTAGGTGAACATGTGTGTAAGACACAAATAAACTTGGATTTCATGCATTTCAAGTGGCATATTTGTAATCATGATGACGGCTCTAAGAATGCATTTCACCATGTTAATTCCCAGTATAGTGAAAATACCACCGCTCATCCGTGATCAGACTTAGCTGGGGTGCTGCAGCTGAAGAGTATCAAATAGAGTGCAAAAAAGCAGCATCTGCACACTCAAATCTGTGCAAAAAACAATGTTTATTGCAAGCTTTTGGTCCCCAGGCTATCGGACGATGTAAACAACAGCTGTATGACGGGTTTGTATGACGCAGTTTGACGAGGCTGAAAGCGCACAGGGTTGCCAGATGGGATTGACAATGTACAGCCTAAACTTTCTATAACCTCAAAATCAAGTAGCCCATTCGGCGGTAACCCACCCCATCTGGCAACCCTGGACGCAACCCTGCAACCCTGGACGCATTTTGGGGATCTAGTATGCCAAAAGTGTCCATCGTAACAGACTTCAATTTTCCCGGAAGTATTGCTCGCCTACTACATTTCTCGCATACTCAAATCTCGCATACTGTACAGTGTGAACGCACTACATACTCAAAATCTACGTCATATCTAGTATGAGTAGTATGCTAGTATGCTATTCCGAACACAGCCAATGAAATGCAGTTTAGCATCTAACCAGAAGTGCAAATAGTGATATAAAACATGACAGTGATAGTGATAGGTACAGTATGGCAAGTACAGTAGTTAGAGGTACAGTATAAGAGTACTAGAGTCATGACTGTTGTGATGATACTGTGTGTGTGTGTGTGTGTGTGTGTGTGTGTGTGTGTGTGTGTGTGTGTGTGTAGTCTAGTAAGGAGTTCCTGGGTATGATGCTAGAGGGGAAGAAGCTGCGCTGGTTCTTCAACGTGGGAGGAGACACGGCCGAGGTCCTGATGCAGGAGGACGTCCTGTCAGACGGAAACTTCAACAACGTGGTCCTGGAGAGGTAAGACACACTCCTCCTCACCTTCACCTTCATCCTCATCATCATTAACCATTAACCATTAGCAGACGCTTTTATCCAAAGCGACTTACAGTTAGAGATTACAGAGACAGTCTCCCTGGAGTAACTCAGTGCCTTACTCAAGGACTCACTAGTGGTGGTGTTCCCAGGTCTTACTCAAGGACACACTAGTGGTGGTGTTCCCAGGTCTTACTCAAGGACACACTAGTGGTGGTGTTCCCAGGTCTTACTCAAGGACACACTAGTGGTGGTGTTCCCAGGTCTTACTCAAGGACACACTAGTTGTGGTGTACCCAGGTCTTACTCAAGGACATACTAGTGGTGGTGTTCCCAGGTGGGGACCTTCTGATCACCAGTCCAACTCATTATCCACTAGGCCACCACTACCCCTATCATCATCATTATCATCATCGTCGTCGTTATGACTGTCATTATCGTCATCATTATCATAATCACTGTCGTTATCATAATCATGGTCATCATCGTCGTCGTCGTCGTCGTCGTCGTCATCATCATCATCATCATTAATGTCATTACCAACAGTGTTGGCTTTGATAGATCCGTTAATGTACCAATCAAACAACATAATAAACACTACCATCATCCTCATCCCCATCATGCTCATCCTCATCTTCCTCCTGGTGTGTGTGTGTAGGATCCTGCAGTACGGCCAGATGGCCATGTCTTCAGAGAGCAGCGAGAGGAGGGTGACCAAGGCTGACGTGGAGGCTAAGGGGGAGAGAGGCCTGCTCAACCTGCAGAGCGACGAGACCGTCTTCTACGTAGGAGGGTACCCCGACACCTTCATGGTGAGTGTGTGTGTGTGTGTGTGTGTGTGTGTGTGTGCGTAAGTAAGTAAGTGCGTAAGTGCGTAAGTGCGTAAGTGAGTGTGAGTGTGTGTGTGTGTGCGTGTGTGTGCGTGCGTGCATGTGTGAGTGTGTGTGCATGCGTGTGTGAGTGTGTGTGTGTGCGTGTGTGAGTGTGTGTGGTGTGCGTGTGCGTGTGCGTGTGTGTGTGCGTGTGAGTGTGTGTGTACACATATGCGTGTTTG